>NW_020884884.1:9576621-9586926 GCF_003945725.1 Corapipo altera | reverse complement strand
AAAAGAAAAGAAAAGAAAAGAAAAGAAAAGAAAAGAAAAGAAAAGAAAAGAAAAGAAAAGAAAAGAAAAGAAAAGAAAAGAGAAAAGAGCTTTCACTCTAAATAACCATCATGTTACATAAGGGAACAGACAAGTTTGGTAAACTGAATGAAATTCATCTGATTCCCAGTGAATTGCCATCCCTACTTGCAGGCACAGAAAAATATAAAATAATTCTTTTCTTCCACAGTGGTTTCACAATACAATTTATTCATGTGAAAATGGTAAACACCAGAGATGCTTATTTGCATCTTTTGCTTATGAGAACTCCTCCAAAAATACAAGCTTCTCTGAGCAACTTCACACCCTTTTCCAACATTGCAAATGACATGGCTGATCCAAGACTTAAATTTCTAATACTGTAAAGCCAACTCTTCACTGAGCTGGATTTGCAACAAATCCTTTACACCCAGAGGTAGAAGTTCAGGACAACATTTTACAACATCTGCAACTGGGAATCATGTCTGTAAAAACTATATTCAATGCTTACATTAATTCCCATCTGTTTAGATGGAGTGGTGCCTACTTTGAAGTCTGCTGAACCTGGTCTCCAGGACACAGATGCCAAGATGTTATACATGATTTTCGTGGCAACACTGTGGAGACCATACATATTGCAGAAAGGCCCTTCCTCCTTCTCATTTACATGGAAGCACTGTTGCTAAAGAAGTTCAACTGCACTTCTTCAAAAGACAGAAAAAAATGAGTGAAAAGTGACAGAAAGACTAACTTCATGGGCTTCTGGCTGCCAATTAGACTGTATTGCTGCAGCTATAATAAAAAGATAATACAATACAAACCACCAGTCGCTGTCCTCCTCACTCTGCAAGTGGGCATGAGATGTAAAGGCAGAGATAAAAAGCTCACCAGCTATTACACAAGAAGATAGCTGACAGAGCCCTGAACATACATCAAAGCACAGCTCCAAGGAATTGGTATTCAAAAGAAATGCATTTCATGGGGCTTTTTATGTCTGGCACCACTTCTTGCAATCTGTTAACAAACATGATACATGGGAAAAACACACACACTTATGAGGGATTGCTTTTCAAGAACAATTTTCAACTTATGAATATGGAAAATTCTTAGCATAGTGAAATGGAAACAAGACTGTGGTCTCCACACTATGTTAACTGATGCAAGTTAGAGTAGCAGCATCTGAAATCCCAGACTTGAGGAATACTAAATGCAAGTGCATGCAGTGGTTCACAGTACAGACTGGCTAAGGAAGCTAAGGGAAGATTTGGTTGAAAGCAAAGATCATGGCATAGCAATGTCAGAATTTTAAAGCACAACCAAAAAAAAAAAAAATCTGTTAAATATTAAGGACATGTTTCAAGTAGGAATTTTAACAGTGAACAGAAGAAAAACATCTCTCTGCATGAAATTCATTGGTCTTGTCAGATACACACAACAACAGCATCTGTGTCATCCTGTGAAATCACTCCTTTTAAATGGCATTTTGCAGATGAAACACAATTTTTGGCTACAGTCTTATGTAGTTTTGAAGTGAACTTTATATCCACTCATATTTCCACACACACAAAGGACTGACTAAAGCGCTAATTGAATTTCATGCAATATGTGCATCAAATTAAAAATACAAACTAGTATTCCAGTTGAATTCAAGAACTGAGCAGAGAAGTACTGACACTTAGGTAGCAGCAGCAATGAGATGGACTCTCTGGCACATGGTGTGACTCTTGGGGATGGTCCTGTGTGCAGGGCTAAGGGTTGGACTTGATGATCCCCATGGGTCCCTTCCAACTCAGCATATTCTGTGCTTCTATGATTCTGTAGATCACTCTGATCCTCTTCAGATAAAACACATGCCTTTGCCTATTTATCTGAACATTCTCCTTCATTTAATAGAAATTTGTAGGATAAAGTATTTTCAAGAAGGTGATAAAAAATAGATGGAAATTTTGCAAAACCAACACCTCTAAAGTACGAAAGACAGATTCCAGAGAGACGGAGGGAATCAGATAGTCTGAATATCTGTGAAAGACTAGACAGGTTTAAAAAAAAAAAACAAACACCAAAACCAAAACAAACCCAAACCAAACCTTCCGTCCTGGATGGTCACGAACTAGATCATATCCCTGCAAGTACAGTCAAGGCTAAAAACACTTCCCAGACTCAGAAACACCAATCAGTTTAACAGGTAACATATACATATGGTACAACTAAACAGTCTGAATGACTTAAACAGCACAACTGTAGTCTGGATAGCGTGTGTTTCTAACTGTGACATTTGTCAAAACTTAGGAAAAGCTAAAAAAAAGTCAGAAGCAAAAATATGTTTCAAAGATTACAAAGATTTTTGTTCCAGCTTTCAGAGGCGACCACCAGAAGCCAAACTACACGTGATTTATATAATTAGGCAAGGACAGAAACAAAACCAGTACCCTCTTCCAATGACATTGAGAGACACCAATACATCAAATAGCCAAGGATATATTAAACTCAACTTTCTATATCCTGGAATTTTCCTATCTTGGTTGAAAAAAATTATTACTTTCCATCTCCAAAACAACCCTTCCATCTTGCCACACCATCAGGTCAAGAACACTGTTCCTTAGCTTCTCTCCTTATGTGACTGGAAGCTTCTTTCTAACTGGCAATATTAATTTTATTCATGACTATAAAACTTGCATGTGATGACATTATACTCTTTCTTTGATAACCAAGGTGGCCTAAGGACTAACATTATTTAAGGCATGGGGAATGCAGTTGTCCAAGGGAGTGTTGTGCTTAACCCCATGCCTGCACCACTCACATATTCCATTGACCAGTACAGAACTGTTTTGATTGGCAATGGGCTTTGGTGCAGATTCAAAAGGAGCTTGAGTTCATTATCCTGGATTTGATATATTTCTTCAGCCACAAAGGTAGACTGAAGTCCTGCTCTTTCTACAGTAGAAAATTTCCAACTTCGGTCGGGATTTTGCTTGCAAATTTGCCACTTAAACAATTCTCGTGTATCCAAACTCACGTAATTATTTGAGCTATATAAATTTGCCTCTCTGGTGAAACTTTTCAGATGACAATGACAAGTATCTAAAATTTGCAAACAATTCCATGTTTGTTCCAGCATGGCTTGAGACGAAGTTCTCTTCAAGGCCTTTAATTTCTTCCAATGATGTTTATTACCATCTTATGTGATTAATTACAAATAAATAGATTCTTACAGTATTTTAAGGCTTAGAGCTATTTCAGCTAATTACCAAAATATTCTATTAATCAAGACTTAAGGGAGAATTTTATTTTACAGTGCTTCACATTCAAAAACTACAGGCCAGTCATTTAGTTTTCTTCATTTGAAGAAGATTGATTAGCAAATGACTTAAGAAGTAGAAGCCAAAGAAAACTCCTTCAGGATTATAATTTTTTCAGGAGAAGAATCCTGTAAAATGTTTCAAACAGGCAGCTTAATTGTCAAAGGTACAGACTCATAGTATCAGACCCTATTTATAAATATGGCTCTTATTCATATTGTTTTCATTGAAGTTGCATTTTCCAAAATGCAGAATACTTTATAAAAGTTTTCTGCACTAATTATTTAAACAACTTGTGTAAAACCAATGGTCTGATCTAAAAGAAAAATATGCTGAATTTTTATTTCAAGAAAAAATGCTTTTTGTTAATTTTCAAGGTGAAGTAAATTAAAATATGTAAGTATACAAAAATGTTAGGGGGGTTTATGTCCTGACCTAGACAGAATAATAATTATTCTAGGTTGAAATTTTCTTTAATCTGTGTTCTCTTCAAACAACAAAGCACTTTCCTGCAAGGACCAAGAGCCTTGAATATCTTCCTTCCAGTAAGAAGTTTCACACCCACAGATGTGTGAAAGAGATTGAAAATATCAAAAAAAAGAGCTTATTGTCCAGCTAACTGATATGAAATGTGCCAAGAGGTTGAAAGCCCTTTCTATAATGCGCTAAGATATATCATGCCACCTCAAATTCTTCAAAGCATGCAGAATCACTCCCTTAGAAGGAGATGGTCATCATCAATTTAAGATGTACTATTCAGCTTGGTTTCCCATACTGAAGATGTCTCAGAAATGTGCCTTTTGAGTAGTACAGCTGTCTCTCAAAATTTTCACGAAAAACCCTTTAAAAGATGGCATGTATAGTAATCACTGAGCTGTTACTGAAAACATCACAAGCTGAAACAGCAACTACTTTTATATGGCAAAGAAGCATCCTACATTTTGTGGTATAACCTTCCAAAAGACATTGTAATTTTATAAGTCTTCTATTAAAAGTCTAAGCTTTTAGTGAAATAATTTCATATTAGCAAAATTTGCCATGAAAGAGTTATTGTATTACCACTCCTTGCATAGTATTACCTCTTCCTAGATTCCAGTCCATATTTGCTTTTGCATTCTGCACCACTGTACCCAATCTGCACCACTTAAGCCAATGAGAATATTGCTACTGGGACTTACAAACATTCAATTTTTGCACCCAAATATGTACAATATAATAGTTACATAATAAGGTACAAACGTGACAATGCAACATACCAACAAATATAATTTCTACTCTAAGTACTTCTTCCACATTTCATTAATGTGTGGTTACTGTTGGACACTACTGCAAAAAGACACTAATTGAATCCCACATATTTTCACAATACTACAAACATTATTCTCTTACCTTAATTCAACAAGACATCAGAAGTCAGCAAGCCACACAAATACAAATGGACTCCAAAAGAACTAGTATTATGACCTATACTGGCATTCCTCAGAAAATGATGATGTTAACCAATAATTTTCTGTATTACAAGCCAGTGGTAAAAAGAGTGTGTTTGACATATCATGCTGCACATAACTACTTCGGTTAGAAATGCTTGAAAACTTTCGGGGAAAATTAATAATCTAATTAAGTTACAGGTTGTGTCATTACAGTGAGATAAACCCAGAAAAGTGCTTCCAGAATCTGTATTGTAGGATAAATAGGTTCCACACTAGAGTTTCTTTTTGGAGAGTGACTTTTATGTAACTGTTACATTGACCAAGCCAAATTACATGAACTATATATCTGGACTACAAAAGAATCTAACAATTCCATACAACTGACCAGTATTTATTAACAGTTTTGCTTATGCAAATAACTTACTGTATTGTTTTGTCCTAATAAGCTATTAAAAAGATTAAACAGAAGAAATGTTGACTGCATAGCTCTATGAATCTATTTTCTTATCAATCCAAGTTTTCCAGAGTACACCAAAAGTGTCCCAAAGACCCAGAAAACAGATGTAAACATTAGTATACTGAGATATCTCTTTTGCTACCTACCTATCTTGCACATTCGAAATGGAATTTCAAGCAGCAATTTCTACACATTGTCGTGCTTAATATGTTGGTTTAAAACAGTTTAAAAGTAGTGCAGTTGTTATTTAAGTAAGCATAATCTTAGACAAGGGAGTTGCAATACTCAAACTTGTAATAGCAAAGAATGCACAGATCATCTACCTTCTGAAACACCTCTGCAGTTGCTACAGGACTGCAAGTGAACAAAATGTGATTGCCCTGCTCTCTTCTCACTGTCAGCAGAAAGGCAGAGCACCTTCGCCCTCTGTGTGCTAACCATACTATAAGGCAGTGACTGGTTTTAACCTCTCAGTAAGCAAACACAAGACTCTATGTGCAAAAAATATGTCAGCGAAACAAATTCATCAAAACTTTCAGTTTAGAGGGCTATTTTAGTGACATTACAATTGGAACTGATTGTAATCTGCTGGGTTGGTATAAACCCAAGGTCTCCACTGCAAGCAAGTCAGTATAAACACTACACTATTTTTTGGCACCACTTTGTGGACTCCTACTCCAATTCCTCCTCACTGCAGTTGACAACCTTCTTATAAGATATGCGGCACAGCTCTTTTTCAAGTAAGTTAAGAAAAACTTGTTATTGATTTTAATTGTCACTGTTTATTTCTTGAAAGGTGACTCCTCTATTTCCACTAAAGCCAGTAGGAATGTTTCCACAGGTTCATTCTACTCAACATAATTTGACATGGAAAATATTAATTTATTCATAAGGATTTATTTAATGAATTATTGACATAGCCGTTCTGCCTTGAGAAGGAGATCTGGGACAGAAACAACAAGCTACCTGCCAATGCATCTAATTTATTAGCTCAGTGATGCTGAGTGCACAGTTCCCTCCAATTCTGCAAATTAGACCATTTTTAGTCATAGGTGTGCAGGCAAATCTCACAGCTGTGAAATGTTCCTAACTCAACTTAAGTCAAGAATGTCTAGACCTAGGTACATTTTAAATATGAAAAACTCGCATGTGAAATGACAGTAAGGGTGCTAAGCCACCCCAGACAAATCTGACCTTGGGTACCCCAGAGTAGAAAAAAAAATCAACAGAACCATCCCTGAAGGAGCAACACAAAGGACTGCTATGGCAGCAGCTTTCAGCTCCTGCACAGTTGCCGTGTTGGTTTCCCAAAGAACCACCAGTTCAGACTGATGAAGGGAATCCAGGGACAAAAGCACAACCCCCAAAATCTTTTTATTTCTGCTTTGCTTAGTTAAAACACACAGACAGGAGAAGTAACTTGTAACAGAGCATTTTTGTTTCCAGGATCCATTATTTCATGTTTACCTCTCGTACTTTCTCATATGAAATTCTGCAGTTCCTAACAACTCAGTGGAAATTACAGATCGAATTCACTGACTACTATGCTACTGCAGATGTTACTTTTCAGGAGAATAAGAAGTCTGATATTCATAATAATTAAAGTTCTCATTTGTTTGTGTTGGCAGGACTTGGATGCTGTTCTTTGATATAAAGGGGAAATAGCTGAAGAACTCTGCTTAAAGAATCTCACAAAAGTTTCAAGACAGGAAATTAAGAGAAATTTTAAAATTATTCTATAAACTTATGTGAGCTACTCAGTTTTACCTTCTAGCACAAAAAAAATATATCTCACCAATATCTCAGCATATCTAGTAACAAAGAATCATTGTTGAATCCTTCAACATGAAAAATGGTAAAAATGACGAGTGAAATCCTGGTTCCACTGAAGTTCAGGCAAACTGCCACTAATCAAAGGAACTCAGAACTTTGCTACTCATTTCACTGAAAACAGAATTTCACTCAATATTTTTCTCTTTAAAAAAAGTGAAATTCATATTAATATCCATGAAGCTGTACTTTTTTTTTCAAGTTTCTGCCAACAACAGTTATTTTTCAATTCCTACCTCACCAGGAATTTAGAATCTGCATTTAAAGGTTTAACACAATTCTGCATGGATGCATCCCACATCACATGTTCTATGGGCTATCTCTTGCAGCGTACACACTTTTGCAAGCTCTACTCCTCCCAGACCAGCTTCACAAAAAACCTTGAAGAAAGAAACTATTTTAGGATAGTTCGGGAACACAGCAACAGAGGTTTTGCTGGAACACAGCGGAACAGGGAAGAGGTGAATACAAAACAAAAGAAGCAGAAGCAGCTTACAAGCAGTACACTTGGTCCAAGCATAGAATGAAACAGGAGACAAACATGAACACTGGACTAGGAACACAGGAAATAACACATGCTTTATACAGTGTTCCTCACAAATAAATAACTTCCCTTTGAAGAAATACTATGGTATCTGGTTGCAGTACGCTTTGCAGTTGCTTTCCATGGACAAGATTATCATATGATTTAACTGAACTCATAACCTTCTATGTATGTGCAGTAAGGAAGCTTAGGCATGTTACTCATCATTCTGAGTCATGTCAAAATTCTGAATCAGTCTATTTTCTGAACGTTACGTGTGTATTTATGCTTGCTATTATCAATACACACTGCTGCTTAATAACAAAATCCATAATATGTGTGAACATCAGAGTCATCACCTAGAATATTAAATGAAACCAGGAAAAAAGTCACAATCACAGGCTGGGCATCAAGCAATACAATTCAGGTTCTCAAGGTGAACAGATGGTGTTATCCTTTCACATGCCAGCGACAGTGTTGGAGATTCCCTTCATTGTTAAAAGATGCAAATTGAAGAAGAAATTAACCCAAGTTCTGGTGCGAACAACACTATCTTAAAAGATGGTATTTGGCTTCCAAAAAAAGAAAAAAAAATTGTATCAAGTTGAGTCACAACTATAAAAGGTACTAGACTGGCAGCCTCAAAATTATTCAGAATCTTAAATTATTTCAGCATGCAACAAACTTCTAAAAAGGTCACTGTTTTCTAAAAGTATCTTCTTTTAGCAAAATTAAAAGACTCTTTAACATAAAAATAATTACTTCTAGGTTAAATTCAAAATTAGGTAAAGAGTTACACGTAGAAGCTTAAATCAGAGGACAAATAGCTTTTTCTTGCATTTCAGTATAGGGATTCATCTCTGCTCATTTTCCTCTTTTAAAAGAAGATTTGATTAGCTTAACTAGAACATAAATACAAAGGATTATTCATAAGACATCCCTTTTCTGCAGGCATTATGCCTATGACCACCAGCGTTTTTCTGTAGAAACTTCTCTTAGTAAGAATTTCCAAAACCCAAAGCCTCAATTAGAACCTCTTAAGAAACAGCCCTGATTAGGTTACAAATGTTTATGTTATGATATTAATAAGAAAGGTTCAGATATCTGACTGTGCTGCTGGAAATTTATAATGATTTCCCCTAGTTTGGTTTTAGTATATCTACCCCAGGAAACATTGCACTGCAGCACAAGTACCCCAGCTCTAGGTATATGCATTAAAGAAATTAATCCTCTTCCCCCTTTCAAGCAAGTTTTACACCAACTAGTAAAAGTTGTGCAGGACTTGGAAATGGGTCCTTCCAAGAGCACACCTCTTGAAACACACAGAGTTTCAAGTGCCTAAAATTAAAGACTACATATGTTACACTGTGTAAGATTATGCTCAGACACCATGGCCACACCCTCGCAATGACTAATTCAAACAAACTAAATTAAAGGAGCTGTGTAAATGTGAACTGAAACTTGCGTTATGTGGGTTTATGTAAGTCTGGAAGACTTACCAGTCACAGAACATCAGTATAATTCTTTCTATCATCTTATCAGCTACAGTAAACAAAGAGGCAGTATCAAATAGCATAAATGCTTGTATTGATATATAATCTAGGAGAACACAGGTTTGCCTTCAGCACCCAATGAAAAACTTGCCAATGACTGTAGTATTTGGCTGTTTGATGTAAGGCTCTGACCGCTACCTCTCATTTAGACATCCAAATTCTGTGCAAAAAGCTAAAGCCACCTCAAAACTCAGCTGAACCTGCTGTCCTAGACATCTGTTGTGTCCACCACAAACAAGACAGTCATTTAAGCAAGACTTGTAACTTGTTACTGCTTGTATAACACCAAGGTAATGGATTTTTGGCCCCCAGACCATAACATCAGTCATACAAATAACAGTAAAAATTGCAACACTCGACATCTTGGAATTCAATGTCTTCCTTCCTTAACTCTCTAGGGATGAGTAAACCTCAGACAGGAGCCAATTAGACATTTCAGTTCAAAAGACTAAAAGCATCACATCAGTGAGTTCTACAACTTGAAGAGAATTTATGATACTTAGATGAGACTTTGTTCTGAAGGGAAATATCCCATCTTCCCTCTTCTTTACAGTTACTCCACCCACCTTCATGGTTTCTTTTTCCACCTCTTGTCTTCCGCACACCCCAGTGTCAGAGAAGTTAATCTATCTCACACCGTAGAGAAAGCTGAGAATGTATACATATCATCTGATGTGATAAAATAGATCTTTTCTTTGCTAATATGTGCTTGGAGCAGATAAGAGTGATCAAGGATATGTGAAACCTGTGTACTACTCAAATATTATAAATTATTCTCTCTCTCCACTCCCTTTCAAGTTAAACTATTTACCAGAAAAAAAAGGGTAACGTCATTAGTTCTTTGAGGCAGCAACTTTTTTTTTTTGTTTTGTGAAATGCCTATTAAAACAATTCAGAGTTTCTTTGTTTTTTGGGGTTTTTTTTTTGCTTATATATTACATTTGTAGCACTAACTGCTGCACAGAGCTGGTCAGAAAATGGCTTCCCTCCATTATTCTGCTAAAATTTAAAACTTGTTCTACTGTGCATTAAAACAAAACCAATTGTCAGAGAAGAGAAGAGAAGAGAAGAGGAGAGGGTCGGAGAGGAGAGGGTCGGAGAGGGTCGGAGAGGAGAGGGTCGGAGAGGGTCGGAGAGGAGAGGGTCAGAGAGAAGAGAAGAGAAGAGAAGAGAAGAGAAGAGAAGAGAAGAGAAG
>NW_020884884.1:9310236-9576611 GCF_003945725.1 Corapipo altera | reverse complement strand
GAAGAGAAGAGAAGAGAAGAGAAGAGAAGAGAAGAGAAGAGAAGAGAGAAGAGAGAAAAAAGAGATTTGCCCCAGAACAGTAACATGGTCAGGCTACTCAGATGTGACACAGAACCCCACAGTCAGCAAAGAAACGAGGCCTTGAAAGGACCCTCCTGCATGCCATTGAACCGCTCCCATCACGAACTGCTGGCTGGGAGTGGTAATTCCACCCAGGACCTCATAAATGTTTCTCCTGTGTAAATTACATGAAAACAGTCACTCTACAGAAAAAACTGCAACAGATCAGTATTTCCAAAATAAAAACTGGATTAAGAAAAAAGTCCTCACCAGATGGAATAAACAGGATAGGCTAGAGGCCTCCAGCTTGCTGATCTGGCTCTCTCCTGAACTTGGGAATGCAAATCATTAGCCTTGCTTTTTGGCACAGTCGCAGATCTGAAGTAACAAAGCAAGCTACCTTTACACTAGCAACCTTTATATTAGTCTCCAGGTAACCCTGGCTGCCAAGGAATTTATAGCTTCATTCCACGGACAATGGAAACTACACTAATGATTTATCAAGCTATCATCCAGGCAAAATTCATCTTTGGCACACGCACCAACACCCACAAGCGTTTGACCAGCTATACAGCATAACACATGTATGGCATTTTATGTGTGAATCAAAGCGCGTCAGAAAAACTGACAAGGATTCCCACACCTCTCTAGGCTACTGACAACTGAGGTGTTCTACACACTAGCATCTAACCACAACTGCTAAACCACCTGACCCAGAAAGGATTTGTCTCTCTCTACTCTCCAGCTGCAGAAAAAAACGCAAGAGAAATATAGTACCATGCATGGAAATACTCGAGTTGGTTGGATACTGTCCGGATGTTTTAATTAAAATAGTATATAATTTCATATTTTATAGACAATTGGACCCATACAGCATATACATTGGTAGCTTGGTCACATAGGGTGGGCTCACTGAACAGTGGTTACATTAATATTATGCTGCAATGTGGTATAAGGTTTTCTAGGCACAATTTTCGGACAGCTACATTAAAAGGAATGAAGATAGGAATCAACTAAAATTGTTACCCTTCCAAAACAGTATCAATGCCATACTACCAATATTTCTCAACCCAAACAAACATTAATTAATAATATATAGGTATGTATAATAAGAAAAGCATAAAATACATCAATACATTGCTATTTCGGCCTTGCAAATCAAGGAATCTCCTCCTTTCAGTTTTATATTGCTGGAATGTTTAAAAAGCTAAAACAGGTCTTGGCAGAAATGAAGCAGTGGAAAGAAGCAGAGCATTAGCATTCACGTGAATCAGTCAAAGCCAGACAATACATAAAATTCTACAGAGTGTGCTATTTGGCTTAGAAACTTGTTATACATAAAAAATACGTATTTTTGCCCATTTAGCAATTAAACATTTTCATTTTTAAAAAGTGTATTAGTCAGTACCCTTCTCCTAGGTTGCAAAGACTTTTTCAAAATCTGAAGTTAACACTGATGCAATGATCTTTACAATGAAAGATATAAATAAATGTGTCTCCTAATATGTTGCTTGAATTCTATTGGTAGTTTTTTAATGCAAATCACTTCTTATTTGCCAAGAAACAATGAATACAGGTTTATTTTTCAATTGTCTTCACTTTTTGAAAAAGCAAGGTTTAAAATAATCCAAGTGGTCATTGCAAAGAGTTTTTCCAGGAACGCTTTGAACAACAATGCAACTGATACTTAAAACTCATACATCTCCATCAAAAGCAAATTTGGAAAGCTAAATGGCAAAAAGGTTAATTTTCAAGAAATCACACGTCCCCATAAACAGGTCCTCTCACAAGGACAACCAAGTCAGCAAAGAGGGAGGGCAGGCTGTATAGTTCCCCAACAACTAGCACGAAGTTGGAGCATAATACTAAAATGTCCATTACCATAAGAAGTTCCAGACAGCTCTGCAGGCTGTATGTCCTGAAATGGCCTCTCCCTTTCCTATGTTCCCCCACCACTTTGCTCCCCACAGCCACAGAGGGACTAAGGGACCATGGGAGACAGGAGCTGCTTCCTCACTGCATTAGTTCCCAATCGTGATTTGCAGCAAGCGTATTTCTGACTGCAGCCCCGCCGTGTTTCCTTTCACTGGTTTCCTATGGGACGGATTCAGCAGCACCTACCACGGCAAGACTTCCTCTCAGAGTTCCTCTAAACCCTTATAAAGGAAGAAATCATGGTGCAGTCAGAGGAAGAGTTTGTTTGGCAGCACTCTGGTTGCACCTTCAAAGCCTAAACCAGCTTTGTTTTGAGTCACTGTAACTATTAACCCGTTTTCATATGGGGTTAATATGATTCCTTATTTTCCACCAACCAGCAACTAATTCTCATGGAAAGATACTACACAAAATATAATGTTACCTGCCTCCAAGTAAAGCACCATGTCACAGTATAGCTCCATGTTCAGTAAGAAATTTACATTTTTTGTGCCAAGACAGAATATCAAGAGGTGAATTCACCATGACACAAAAATAACACAAGTAGCACTCATCTTATTTCTCTTCCATCTATATTCAGCCTTTCCATGCTAAAAAATATAACACAAGATGAAAGTAAAGGGCACAACTAATTCCAATACAGCTATGCTTTATTCCTCCTAAACCTCCAGCTATGGATGAGTAGCACTGAGAAGCATTTCAAATTCCCCTGCTACCTCTGCACACCTGATTTGCTAACCCTACAGCATAAAGTTGGTATAATTTTTAGAGGGTTTGTTATTACCGTTATCCCACAATAAAATTATTTAAATTAGAGAAAAAAAGGAGATAGGATGGGGAAAGATATATATAAACAAATCTCACTGCACTAAAGAGTAAAATACTATTTGACAGACCATATGGCTGGCACAGTATTCTTCTTGGAAGAAAATCCTCAAAATACCTCAGAAGCCTTAGACAGGTTGAATGCCCACCAGCCTTCCCCATGCTTCCTTCCCTTTCTTCTCAAACAAGAGAAAAAACCCACAGGAAAAATAAAATCCTCAGCTAGGCATAAAACCAAATATTTAGTTGGACATCCAAATAAAGCAAATAAAACACAGAAAAAGTGCAATATTTGTAGCTTGCATGCCTATCAATCAGCACAACTCTCCTACAGCCAAAAACCCGGGGGATCATGCACTCCTGCTGCATGTAAATCTCTGGGCGCCTGGCCAATGCCTTCTCCTCCAGCCTGCCAAGCAATTCCCCCAAGCCCCTGGGCATGGCCAGAAGATAGCCCCCCTTCTGAGAAATGGAACATCTTTCCCTTCTATAAATTTCTAAAAGCTCCAGCTTTCTTCCAGTTGCTCCACTCGCTTTGCTAGTCAAGTGGCAGCAACTCTTCCCAGCCACCAGACCATATCAGTCAACATCTCTGTTTGTGTCTACTTGCAACAGTGGTGTCAACTGCAATGGCATCTAAACCAACTTAGTGTCTGTCTGCCTTCTACAGACTAGCCAGATGAAGATCCTTGTTTCAAAGCTGTAGCTTCAGAGTAGTTCCACCAGGTTTTAAGACATATGCAGATGCAATTGCTGAGCTAAGGGGAATCAACAACAGTCAGCATCTTACAGAGCCAGGCCGTATATGGCTGTTCTTAATATGGTACTTCATACTTTGCTACTAGAGACACATAAATATTTTATTTTTGGATTATAAGGGCTGCAAACAAGGTATGCCAACTAATGTCAAACAGAATAGCTTTACAAATTCCAGGAAAGTTACGCGCAACGTTTAGACAACACATACCCAACAACAGGCTTATTTGTACTTACAGTAATAAGAGACGAGACATATACTCAAAATAAATGACCCCATTGGAAAATTCGAGGCACATTACTATAATTAAGCTAGAACATTTTCTGCAAAGTCATATTACGTAGACTTTTTAAAGTAAGGTTTATATCTGTTCACAAATTTTGGTATTGAGACACCATAAACTTTATTTTTCCAACATTTAAAAATACTATTCAGCTCTGTTCCTCGACCGATTAATTTTTAATTACTTTTAAAAACAATCTGGATAAAACTAACTGTCAGAAGTTTATTAACTACAATGACACAATATTGAACTCATATGAGCAACACTTTAGTACCTAAAAATGAGTACTGTCTGACGCTATGCCTACATATCCCCCACACAGGGTATAGCACTGTCTCTCCAGCTATATGACTGCCCAAGCCCTTACTTTGATTCATACTTTGATACTTCATCCCTAGTCTATGAATGAAGGTGAAACTGGCCTATGATCAAAGGTCTCTAGTGATGGATCTGCACTGCTACTGCATGCAAGTGTCAGCATCTACTATGACACCTATGTCACGCTCCCTTCTCCTAATATACCTGAAAGTCCTGCAGGATTTTCAGTTTCACTACATTAAGGCTTATCAGCTACATTTACTTGGATCCACTTCATTTACTTGTTTTTGAAAAATAGTTTTCCTCAGAGGAAATTTTTCTTATATATTTATCCCATCCTATAGATAAAAATAATACGGGTTTTACATAATTAGCAGCTGCAATACATTTACAGGGAAATTGACTTATAAAACTATTATTTATTCATTTTCTTGCTCAAGCAATGGAATGTTGCTCTGTGATCTGTCATTGGCAAGCTTTTAAAATTAAACATTAGAAATACATTGCCTCAGGTTAAATAAAATAATCCAGCAAACAAAACAAAAGCAAAAGCAAAACTAGAGCAATCTCAGCAACATATCTTGTCTTCATCCTTATCTAGCTCTAGCCAACACCCACTTCGACAAAGAACCAGAAGAAAAAAGTAGGCCTTGCCGTATGTCCTGGAGGTTAGCAAATCTGGGCTGTTGAACAGCAGGAACTGGCAAATTCTTGAAGTGTAGAGTCCTAAAAAAGAGGCCTGCCAGATACTTCCCTCTCCTACTCCAAAGAGGTTTCAATTCAATGCCTTCCACAGTCTGCACCTCTGGCAAAAAGGCTGTATTTTTGCATGCATTTATTTAACAGCAGTAATATTCAGTATCCACACAAAATTGTTACTGCTAATTGACTCCACCACAGGCTGAGCATGGCATCATATCTGCTAGAATCATGAAAACATTTTTGACTAGTTCTCAAACCTGCCAGATACTAAGTGTTCTTTCACTGCCTTTAAACTGAAGGCAGATAGAGCACGCACAAAAGAAAATGGAGAAAAAGTGAAAGTAAACGTATACAAAAAGTGCCTGCAGAGCCAAATTTTTTTCACTGTGGAGTTTCAAATATTCACCACTCAAATTCAAACCAGATTTTTAAAAAAACCTAAGCCCCAGTAGTTTCTATTGTCATATTTGTGATTCAATAGTTAAGCAGATTTTAACAATCTGATCAGTTATTTAGTCAACAGCTAATGAACTCTACTAAAAAAAACCCCTTAAAATAACATTTATTTGCATATAAAAGATTTCAGAAAAAATTCATGCTAGATATTTTGCAAGCCCTTGCTATTTATTTTAGAAAATATGATAAAATCTCTCAGAGTTGGGCCTTTTTTTCCACAATATCTCACTTTCTACACAGCTGTGAGAGGATGAATAGCGGCGGTGAAGTTCATGGTAAGGATGAGATTTTGAGTAGAGGAATTCCTGTTCACTGAAGGTCATGCGTCAGAAATACCCTTTTCAGTATATCAGGCTTTAAAAGGACAACACCTCACTTCCTGGTCTGAGCTGAATCTGCTGTGAATTTTCAAAATAACTTTGATGTGGTTTTAGCAGTTCAATTTGTAATGGCTAAATCTGCAGTTAAAAACCCCCAAAGCTCAACAACAACAAAAACAAGGCTATCATCCTATAGCTGGCTGTACTTAGTCTCTTTGCTTGTGGTTTACTTGCAGAAAACTTCAATAATGGAGGGATTGCTTTATTTTAAGGAGTGGGGCAAAAGTAATATTTTCCCAATACAATCTGTTCCTATTTATCTTCACACAAACTCTGTAAGGAGGGAATATAAAGTACTTTTTAGTTTTAATATTTGGTTTATTTGCAAACCATTTCATTTTGTGCTTGAGCACAGAGAGCAGAAAACAAAACAATCTCAGAGAGAAAAGGGAGCTATGACTATATTTTCTCCATCCCTTGCCAAAAACACTAAAAATAATGGAAAAACAATGTCTCACTTTAAAACCCAGAACTGGTTAATCAAAGCAGTCGATGATCACACACCACAGCTGAGAAAGAATAGTTTTCTATCCATACTGTACTTATAACTGCTACCTCTGGCAGCCTCAGAAAGAAAACAGGAACCACCGTGCTCCTGTCAGAGCTTTGCAGAGTGAGGAAATCTTCCAGCAACCCCCACAAAACACACTGAATCAAGGTGCAAGAAACCTCCTAGTGGGCAACTACTGAATGACCAGAGCAGCAAGGACAGGGCAGTGGCCTAACCCCTGCTCAGCCTCTATCTGGCCCATATTTGGACGCATCGTCACCTGAGAATGAGGTATGGATTGGGACTGGAGGTATCAGAAGAGCCTACACAATTTTGTAGTTAACATACTAAGGCCTTGGTGTCAAAGAGCCAGTCCTCTATACAAGCAAATTTTATAAATCATCAGTGTGGAATAATTTTGGTATAACTAAATAACTTTCCAGTACATCTGGTGAGTATAGTCTTTTAGCCTAGGTTACAGGATCACACTCACACAGACTGGTTTGTTAAAACGCCAGTGGTTTGGACATGGCCTGTGATGATAAGCTTATCATAAGTATTTTGACAACAATACCAAGGCTCATTTATCAGGGACATGCATTTCCCTGGGGTAATACTTAGGTATTTCAGATGTTGGTTTTCTTTTTTTTTTGATGTTGCAATTATGAGCCCAGTTTTCCTCCTCCTCCTCTCTCTACTCAGGCAACATCATCTAGCAGGACCAACAGCCTGGACAGCTTTTATTTCACACCCTCCATTAGAAAACAAGGCGGTGAGGAAAGAAGGAGGGGGGAGCTTTACCCATTTAAGAGGAGAAGCACTCAGTTCCCAGTCAGATCTCCAGATAAGCATACAGGTTTTAAAAAAATCTCCAAACAGTCCACCCTTGCGCTACATATTACCTTGCAGGAGATTTTCTCCCATGTGAAACCTTCCCATAAGGCCTATAACTGATTTGTCTCCCAGAGAGGGGCATCAGAGCCACCAGAGTGACCCAACCCAAACTGACATCACTATTTATTGATTAATCATCTTCCTAAGCTAAAAGAGAAGTAAGAGTTGCAGAGAGTGTACCTCTTCATCAATCCTTTATTCCACAGATGCCATGGAAAAGGAGGATATTTTCTTTAAAACATGGTGGGGTGGAAACAATAGGAACATTTAGCCCTAATGTTCAAAACCATTCAAAACTTTTAAAGCTCTAAAGCTGATAGTCTGCAAGCCAAAAATATCACACAGTTACTTACTCACTTTATTGGTACATAAACAAAAAAGATCTTTCCCAACTTTTGATGCGTACAGGCCTGGTTGCAGGAAAGCTAATTGTATCATCTGTTTTAAAATTGATCATTTATAGTCAACACATTTTGACTTGATCTGTACAGTGAAGAAAAAGATTTTGTCTGGTCTTTTCTCAGAGTAGGCAGTCTCAAGCACGTTTATTTTTACACTGAGAACCAAGAGATTCAAAGGACAGCTTGCAAATGTTTCAGAGGAAGTTACCCTTATCAGTACTTTTCAGGGAAGTCCTGTACACTACATACTTGGGATCAAGAAGATTTAACAGGCAGTCTATAACCTAAAGGAGGTTAGAAATGCAACTACCAGCACAGCTCCCCTTTCAGCATTGCTTTTCAGTGTCAAGATCATCCTTTAGGTAAGGTGAGAAAAACTGGCTCCAAAATACTGACTTATCCCACATAGTGATGTTATGATTATGAAATATTGTCCTCTAAAAACTATAGTATATTAAAGAATATGCTGTATTTCCCAGGCTTGTCCCTTGCATAATTTCCCAGATGATTTGCATCATTGCACAATGGGAAACACAGCTCCCCAGACTTGACAGGTGACTGCCTCCCCCCACAAAGAAGTAACTTCCTTTCTTGCTCACTAAAGTTGGTATAGACTCCCTGTGGCCTCCCAGAAGGTGTCACCATGCACCAGGTGAAAAAAATCTGTCCTAGAAAACAATCTCCTGGTCCAAAGAATCATAGCTCAGGATCTGTACTTTAGATATTTCCTGGGTACTGTCGGTCCAGGGGCAGGGGGGCAATCTTTCTCTAGAGCACAAGAAAGGCTCTGAAGCCTCGTGATCAATTAAGCATGGTCAGCTTGACTCTCCTCAGGAGGAATGAGGAAACAGAGGTAGAAGAACCTGTTTGATGAAACTTTGAGCACTGAAGCCTGAGGCAGGAGCTTTGGTAGAAGTAAGCACTGTTTCTTTTTCCTCCCCTTTGCCTCTGTTTATAATCCATATACTGGCAGGGTCAATGAACACACAAGTTCTATTCAAGTCACAGAAAACAGAGCAACATACGGTTCCTGGGAAAGGTATAACATAATCAAAATCCCTTTGATTCAAGGTGGTCCAAGCTTTCTACACAAGATTAGCACAGATTAAGTATTTCAGAAAAAAAAACAAAGGAACCATCCCTTATATCTGTCATGCCATTAAAAACCTCAGCATCATTTCATCCAAGAGTTTGATTTCTACATGCTGCAATAACCAGATGCAAAAATTTTAGGCACTTGCTAAACATAAGAGCAACAAATCATGAGAGGACTGAATCAGTCTGACTATGGTATATACATTTCTCAGTCCATGCTTAGAGCATATAGACTTTCTTGTGTAACTTCTAAAAAATACTGTAAAGAAACAGTTTTCCCCTTAAGCATGACTAGCAGTAAAGTCTCATTATACCCACCCTTAGTTCAAATAATGCCAACAATGACTGCAGTCATTGGTTGCAAATTAACCTCATAGGGACAGTAAAGTATGTACTAGTGGGAGAGAAGTCGTCTAATTCAAACATCCAAAGCTCTGAATCTCCATGCATGACACGGTATATTGAGATACCAATACAACATGAATGGCTGCAATGGAAGTCAGCAATGTGAAGGGCTTTGCAATTCATCTGAAAGTGAAGGACTACAACAGTAAATAGGTCCCTATCCAAAGCTCTTGACTGAATATTAAATACAGTCATTGAATGGATATCCACTTAGGAATTTACTGATGTAAAGTAATACGCAAATTTGGCATTATTTTACTCTACATAGGGAAACCATGTAAAAATGCTCCTAAGCATGTTAGTAAAACTGAAAAAGGATCTTCCTTTTGCTAGTAAGCATCTGGTATTTTGCTTCACCCTCTTAATGTCTCATTTTCATATCAGAGTTCTAATTAGTACAGCAGACAAACAATGAAAATGTAGAAATGATACAGTCCCTGTAGATCAGCTTCTATCTTGACTCAAGTGCTGTACATGTCTGTGTACATACAGAGCATTGATGAGACGAACTGCGAGCAATATTGGCAGTCAAAAAAAGCTGACAGCAGTAACCTAATTTTACTTCAGAGAGCAGATCTAATCTTAGGACTAATCCTGACAGGAACCAAGAACCATAAACTTCAAGCAAGCTCAGCATTTCACTGGAGACACTCAGTACCTCACAGGTTCAAATCCATACTTTTTAAAAGTCACTTCCTATTTGTCCTTTGTTTACCCTGGCTTATCCTGAACAGTGAGGCTTTCCGACACAGAGATAACTTTGGAAATGATTACTCTCATATTCTTTGATGATTTCAAAAGTCAGGAAAGAATCTCTCCCCTTTCTGAGGGCCACCCAGCTGAAGCAAAGAACATTATTTTTTTCAGGCATGTTAATAAGAGCCAGTAATAACTCAACTGTCCTTGAAATACCTGACAGAACTTGCTTTTGTTCTTTCTCAGTAACATATTTTGCTTCTGTTTCTGCTGTGACACAGTTATCTTTCAGAAAATCCTAAAAGGGAAGGCTGCCCAACATCTTCCAATCAACACAACCTCTTTCTGTGACATATATGCACTGCCTTACTGTGTTTTATCCATCATACCCGTCTCACATTTGGATGGAGCCACTGGGAAACACAGTGTAACAAAGTAGGTCTTCAAATAAGCTTTCTAGTGATTAAATATGTTAACTGTAACTAAAGCTGCTACCAGTCTCACTTTCTCCAGGGGAAAAAAAGAGATCAAGAGAACACACAGGTGGTGGAGAACGGCATCTCCTTTCCTGATTCCTAACAGGAAAGAAAATCCAGAATGAGTTGGACATATACCCAAATAAAAGAAGATAAATTGTTTCAACCCTTTGCACCCTCATGTATTCCAGTTATTCGGAGCCAAAACCTTTTATTTAATTTTATTTTTTTTAAATCAGGCTAGGAGATTTGATAAATGCAGTCTGTCACCATGACTTTTAAATTCTGCCAGGAACACAAGTGAGGTACTTCTCAACTGAGGAGATGCCAAGAGTAACCAATGAGACAGTGATTACAAGTACCACTGGGAGAGTAAGGTACAAGAGAGAAGTGGAACTGGAAAAGCAGTATCCCTTAGAATAGTAGGGTTAAAGGAAAGCAGCATTGAGCCTGTGGGTTTGAAAATGCAAGCCCTGGGATGTGAGATCAGAGCTTCAGGGCAGATGGCATTTTGAGGCACAAAGGAGGTATATACTCAAGTTCTTTGATTACAGCTCTTACCAGGAACCTAGTTTGTAAGCAAGGGTACTTTCAGGACAGCTAGGTACCCCTCCCATATGCTCTCTCTTCTGCTGCTGAACTATGTCAGACTTGAGATGAATATCTAACATGCTACATGCATATTTTTAAGAAGTGAGGACACAAATGTTAACTTCATGCTGAAGTGATGATGACTGATCTCACATTGTACAGTGGACCTGCCAACAATATTAATAAACAAAACTGTATTTATCTAGTATTCATCCAATTCCAGTGCATATTCAAACATTCTGTCTTAAAAGAGTTCATCTTTAATCAATGTTACTTATCCAGAAAACTCAAGACGTCAGGAGAATTTGAATATAATTGGTTGTATCTGGGCACCATGTCTTTTCATATTTCCTAAGCAAGAAAATTGTAGCTTCTCTGCAGTCAAAGGTGTCACAGTATTATAAGCCTCCAGTAGGAAATAAAGCTATTAACATACTCTCTTAAGCTGCTATTCTAATTGAATTTCATAAGCCACATACATTTGAAGAATGAAGCAAATCCATAAGAATATTCTAAGGGCACTGGTTTTCTGCTGTAGACCACTGACCAGTGTACTGTAAAGACATTATTAAATTTTGGGTAGCCACATAGAAATGCATAAGTTGTGAGTTTAAAGTATGTTCTCATAAACAGATGAAAACTCTAAGTAACTGGAGCCTTAAGTTCACCACCTTTGCACTCCAGTTTCTTCAGCTTCAAGTAATACCACATTCCCACCACTGGTTACTTTTAGTATGATCGGCCTTAGCAATCCACATTTTAATACTCTTTCTGTAGCACCTGCACAATAGCTTTCGGATGAAACAGCTGTAAGTAAAAAGCTGTATTACACTTACAAGTCCTGCTGGTAAATTTACAGTGATCAGGGAGCTCAATACTATACACAATATCAAGCAACCAAACAGAATGTCACTTCTTCACTGTGCAAGGATGGCAATGGGTATGTTGCATCCTTACCCCACTTCATTTGAGCTCCAAGCACAATAAATAATGAATAATTTTGCAAAGCAACTCTGTTAGCTAAACTAACAACTCCTTTTAATTTCTTCCTCAAATACATAAAGCCCCAGTTTCTATAATCTGCACCAAATTTATCCACCCAGGATCAATCCTGAAGCACACCATGTTAACCCCAAGCCATGTGTGTATATCCAGTGTAGTGAATCTGTGGCTTTTTCAAAACGAGGGACAACCCTGTGTAAACCACAGGCCAGTAGTTTGCCAGGCACGCAACACCAATATAATCTCACTGCATATGTTTTATAAACACACTCAGGTGTTGGGCTATAAGGCTTTGCTGCACTGCACAGCTGTTCCACAGCATACACCAGCTGTACTTACTCCCTCTTCACACCACTCTAGCTGTAGGACCCTAAGTCTTTCCACAAAGACGACGCCCTAAAAATGTTACATTAAATGTTCTGTTTCTTCAAATTATTAACCAAATGGAAGTCTCCTTTCCTCTGAATTTAATGCATGAACAATCAAACAACAAATGCTTTGACTTTACATTTTGTTTGCTGTTATCTTCTACCCTATTAACTCCAGTTACGGGATTATAAATGATATATAAAATTATAAGTTAGGATGGCAATTTTCAAAGGTGCTCGAAACAATTCGTTCTACCTTTCGAAGGGATTTGCACGTCCAACTCTTCTGCCCCTTTGACAGCCTATATATATTCATACTAAGGTAGGCTCAATCCCTAATTTTTTCACTGAAACAATAAAGCTGGTGCTGCCCTCAACTAGTCATCCAGAGAAGCAGCTCAGCTTCCAACTACTGACAGTCTGGAAGCCTGCTTTTATAGATCCGTACCTCTACAGAGAAAACTCCAGTGTCAAGAAGGCAGCAAAATGGAGGCCTTTTCGGTTTGTTTACAACTGAAGGACAGCATCCCCACAATAAAGTGGGTGCAGAATTAAAAGAGAAAAAAACCCAACCCAACCAAACCATAAATCAAATAGCCTGCAAAAGCTAACCTGTGAGGAGGAAAAAAGAAATGTGATGGTGAGTTTTACAAAAGTAAGAAGAGTGATTGACAGATAAGGAAGAAGCTGTAAGACAGAAAGAGAGATATATAAAGGGGTATGAGGCAGACACCTTATTTCAGTAGTCTAGATCTCAGCCCATCTCCTCTTGGTAAAAACAAAGATACTGATACTTCCACTGCAAAGCTGAGAGAATAAGACAATAATTCTTGTGCCATACTTCTGGGTAACATGGAAAAATACTGTTTCTCCATCCATTACACTTCCTCTTAGGAATGCTGTGAAGATGACTATATTCAAGATTCTCTGGACTCAGATATTTTGCTAACAAGTTTCATTACTACCTGAGACAGATAAGATCTATTTATCTCTACATGTACATCTAAAGCAGACAAAGGCCTCTTCTGGGACCACTGATATAAAAGGCTGGATTATTCATTTTATAAGCTTTTATATCTTATTATGAGGTATTCACTCATTATTATGAAATGATGTACTTCCATTATCAGTAATGGAAATGATGGGATGGGTATTCACTCATTATTATGAGTGAATGCCCATCCCATCATTTCCATTACTGATACACTCATTTGTTTGAAGGAATTATGTGAAGGGAAATCAAGGCAATAATTACAGAAGAAAGAGGAGATAACATGCTATATCACAAAGATGCAGAACAACTAAGTATGTAAAAACTTGTCTGACCAGTTCACAGCATGCAAGATTATAATGAAGTTATTACACATTATCTCACAGCTCACTAAACTTCAGACCATAATGTAACCAGGATCAGGAACACTTCGTGCACTGTGAAAATTAATTCACCAACCTTACCTGTTACCATAAACACTAAGGAAAAACAAGCAATGCTGATGATGGCTATTTTTTTGTTGTAACCTGTTATGACACTCTGAAATTTCTATTTAAATAAGGCCTGCTGCAAAAATGATCTTCCTTATTTGTATGAACTGGCCTATTACAAAGTGGCTTCACTTTGTTGACCATCCATCATATTTACATGTTCTGTGGTTTGACACACAAGCTTCAGCCTCTTTCTCTGCTGACTCATGTGAATAAAAACACTCTCCCTTAACTACTCAGTTAGGAAACTACTGCTTCCCCAAAGGCCATCAAATATATTTTTTCAAAGTTGCAATAAGACGTAATTTATTTATTTTGCATACTTCTGTCCTGAAAAGTATAGACCTTTTTATTTTGTTATGCATTTTCCATGGCTTTTGCAGGCCACTTCTATCTTGGTACACATGTTATCCCAGTACAAAAGTTAGATAACTTTTCTTATGTTACAGCATAAGCTCCTCCAGGAATAAAGTATGAACTTTCTGTTTCTACACAGCCTAACACATTGTGAGTGTTATCGAAGAGAAACTAATAACTCTACATTCAAAACTGTCACCCTACCAGAACATACGCATCCATGCTCTGACAAGGTTTCAGCACTTCACTCTTATCTTACTGGGATATCACCAGCATCAAGTACATTTTCATAGGTGCATAAAATGTCTCCAAGACATCACACTATTTGCATCATAAACTTGATTAACCGTGCATAAATCTTATATACAGGGGTTCTGCAGACCAGCGTGTTGCTGCTGGGAAGCAGATTTTACTTGTGAGTCTACAAATAGGGTGCAGGGCTGATTCACAGTTGCTGGAAGAGCTGCAAACTTTTTGGCAGTTCTACAAAACATTTGGCCTGTAATTTATCTTGCTGATCACTGCCACAATTATGTCCAGGTCCCAAAGAGAAGAAGCGCATACAGTCCCGAAGGACACTGCTGGAGGGAGAAAAGGCTTCACCAGAGCTGCCCCAAGTCCTAACTCTGCCTGCCTTCCATTTCAGTCAGATGCTTTTTTTTGAACTCAGTCTTCCAGGAAAAGCATGAAAGAGAAAATGACATTCTCACACTTAATATCTGATTTTAAATCTGATTTTTAAAAGGGTAAACTTTAGAATACACGAAGGATTTTGAAAGCTTTATGGTATTAATAACACTGTTACAGCAAAACAGTGCTTGGCTGGAGAGTGTACACATTTTAAACCAAATATAACAGTTGTAACGTGTCAGAGACTGTCAGTTCGATGTCCAGAGTACATTCAAATAAAGCTAGAGATCAGTTTCATTTTATTTGTTCAAATATCCAATGATTTACTACGGTTTTATTAACAAAGTATTGGGGGGTGGGGGGAAAGCTGAAATGTTAAGGCTTGGGTTTTTTGTTTTTTTAGTTTAAAAACACTCTGAACAATATCACTTCCAAAAGAACACATACATACCAAACTGAAGAGAAGGTTTGTTGGTCAGAACCAAACTTCTGACCAACACGTTCACAAGCAGTTCACAATACACTCACAAACTCATTTGTACACAGTTTAGAAGCTGCGTTTACTACAGATATGACACTGAAATAACCACTGATGAAAAAACAGTTGAATAACACTTTCAGAAGGCTACTGAATCATGAGCCTAAATTCTTCATGTAACTTTCACATGAAAAATTTACAGTAGGTCTCAATTCTGAGAAATGCAAGTTCAGTATTAAACATGGAGGGAATTCAATTGATGGTGATGTAACTAGCTAGTAGCATCAATGAATCACTATGTATGCAACTAAATGATACACACATTCTCAACAGTTTCAGCAACAGAGAACATCATTCAAAGAACTTCCCCATAAAATTGATATAGGAACATCAGCTTTGAATCTGTGTGCAAGACAACTTATGCTCTGTCTACCCTCCAGTCATTAGTGGACAGCACTCATTACAGAAATACAATTTTTGTTTGTTTGTTTAAGGCATATTGATTTTTGCTTATTCACACATCTACTTACCAACAAACCAACACAAAAAAGTTTCTGAGTTTTTTGCACTGCTCTGGGCTATGATGAACAGAGGTCCACTGCACGTGATTTATTTTTTATACCATACTACTGTAGTAAAGTGAACACCTTTTGAAAACAGGACTCCACATTTCTACTAAATGATATATCCAAGAAGGTAACACGTTACCCCTACTCAAGGCATCTTGCAACTAAGGGGCAAAGCCGGTGTGAAGAATGAGCGTGAACTGGCAAGAAAAGAGTGGCTAAAGAGATCACAGGAACTTGTCTAGGTCGTGGTGTCTGGGTTGCTAATGCACCACAGAAATATTAAAAATAAGTTCAGATGAATTTTTATTTTAAAACTTTTTACATGGCATTATAAAAATGCATATTAATAGCTACCTCCTAAATATGACCAGTAAACTAATATTCTTTTTAAAGTTATATATATATATATAGGTACATATGCGTATATGTACACATATATATATACTGTTGTGTAAAGGTCATCAGAAAGATCTACAAAGTTTGGCTCTTTCACCGAAAAGTGATTGCTCCTGATTCAATGGATAACACTTCTACAAAATCAGTATGAGGTGTTAACAAAATCCTTTTTCTCTTCTTTCTTCCTCTCAGACCCTTGACATGGCTCTGAGAACTTGCCGGCACAAGGAGTAAAGGTGTGGGATAAAACTTAACAAAGATTATCTCAGCCCAGTGACATTAGTACATACTATTATCCTTAGATATTCTATCTGAATTTGATTATTGTACTTATAGTGCTCTAGCCCACCTACCAAGAAAGAAAAAAGCTCAAACGTAATACTACAATTAATACCAGTTTTCATGGAATTATACAGAAAAATCTTGTAGTTCCCTAAAAGTGGGCAATCCCAAACATTCTTAAATCTATATGGGATACTCAGAAACAATTAGAAATTTGGGAACCATGGACTAGATCATAAGGGCTGTCTCTCTAAACCTGTCAACCTCTTGAAGAGAAACACCACTATATGCAAAGCAACAGGATCTTCAAGTATGTCTAGCAAATTTTCCACTACTGCCTCTTCCCTTGAGATTTTGATTTACGGATAGCAAGCAAAGCTGAGTTGATAAGTTGCTGCTAAACTACTGCTATAGCCTTTCACATTGGTAAGCATTTTCCTAATATTTCTTTTGGCTTCCCCAATCTGCCTTTTTGTCTTGTGCTTGGACTGCAATTTGTTGAATACAGAAACCATAATTTCTCTTTATATAAAACAAAAATACCAAACAATACTAGATATTTTCCGTGATTAGGAGTTCCTGAAAATCCCAACAATCAGGACCAACTAAAATTTTGTAACAGTTGTTTCCACTGCTTGGGAGAATCCAGTTTTCAGGGACAGATCATGTTCCTTCAACACCCCACTGAGTCTGCTAACATCATTTTGCCTGAAGTTCAAAGCTACCATATTACATTTATTCCTTCAAACACTTCTGTAGTATAACTGACTGGAAACTCAGCAGATCACTCCTGACTGAAAAGCGCTCTGACAGCCACCAGTATAATCAGCTCCCTGCTGCTTGCTGAGAAGCACAGCAGGGACATGCTCTGGGTGACAGCAGCTGGGCAAATGCCATAGAGCCTCACACACTGGAGATGCTTCTGAGTCCTACTGACACGAGGAGCTTACTAGTCCACCAGAGTCACAAAAAAAAGGGAAGGAGTCAGACTGATGGCAAGTAATAACAAGAAAAAATGAAGGAAAAGTTACAACAGATAGTTGGGACTTGAGTATAAGGTGATAGCAGTAGATCAAGGAGAAAAGTGGGCCATGAGGTCAAACGTTCAAGAGGTGCCAAGGCACTATGGGGTTACAAGGAAGGAAAAAGCAATGAAACTCAGAGGAAAAGAAGAGGAAAAAAAAAGATTCCTCAATAAATCTGACTAGAACCACTTAAGAAAGAAAACAAAGTGGACACAGCATGAATGACTTTTAGCCTTCCCTTTGCCAATACATTCTCAGACATCATTTTCAAAGACAATGGATCAATCTCACCTTGAAATACAGGGAAGCTGACAGATGCCTCAAAGACTTATGCAACGAATAAATTCAGTCCCAGCAAGAAAACTGTACTTGCAATAGATCTCTACAGAGATCTATAGCAGGACATTTCATTCACGTAGCCTGCTAGCATTGCCAACATCAAAATCTTATGCAATATTGTAAAGGTCACCCTATCATTTCTTTACTATCTTGAAGTCAGAACAGATAAAGAAAGATGGAGAACGGCAGCATAAAGACAGAACAGATGACAAAGTGGAAACTGAAATAAAACAGGGAAGAAGAAGACACTACTGTCTTGCTGGATTTTAATCTGCGAAACAAAGAAAAGCAATTCCAGCCATTTCCTCATCACCTATGCAAAGTATGCATCGGTCTTTCCTTCATGTTTCCACCACCATTGCATCTGCTGCATTGTTGCCATATCACACTCTAAATACAAATATTAACATTGTCAAAGCCATTTGTCTTTTAATAACATTAAAAAGGTCAATGTACCTAAGAATGAGGAGTTCTAAAGTGCATAGGAAATTCTGGTCCCAAATGATAAGAGGCTTGTAACATACTTATACTCTCAAATACTGAAAGATACTAAGCTGGAAACACTAAGTATTAAGTTTCCCTACTCTTCATTCAAGATACAGAGATACAATGGTGGCTTACTGTTCAAACAATGCAGACATGAAACTTATTTGGTAGCATCTAGCCATTATTCATGCTTTTTTGTTCCTGCCTGTGATGAAACTGCCCAGCAGGACACCAGAAACAAGTAAAATGATTCTATTGTCTGAAACAATGAAATCAGCTCAAGTTAGCCGATATAAGGCAGAAATGGCTGCCTGCAAGCCTCCGATGGAATCAAACTTTGCCTTTTTTGATTCTAAAAGCAATGGTCTTTCTTTATTTCTGTTCTTCAACAATTCAAGCCCTACAGAGTTCAGTGGGGAAAAACTCTTAGAACTGTGTGGCATTTCTCAAACACTGCTTCCAATAAAATAAACATTAAAACTCCTGTTATATTTAATGGGAACATGCCAATATCTCTAGGTTTTTTAGCTGCGCTATTCAGAAATATGTGAAATCTTGGCTTCTGTAATTTCTGTTAAATCACAGCAACGATAATGTAAGATTTTTTAACTCTTGGAGGACACTCAGAAATCAACTTTACTGGCAATTCAAGCTAGTGACTGTGAATAATGATCAGAGTAGATAATAATTCTGCAGATGTTTTTACATCATATTCATTTGCATTTTCTTCACTAAAACACAGTGCAAAGTACATATTGCCACAAAACTTATCCAATCTGTAGAATTGCTTATTAGCTTTAGAGTTGCAGTTTCATATTAATATTGCTGAATATACTTTTTAAATCGTCTAGTGACTGCCAGCCAAATAGGAGAGTATTCACAAACACAAGGTTAAAACTTTTTGTCAGCCTTCTGTAATGACTGCTTTGCCTCTAAAAAAAACCCTTTAGCTGTTACAATCTCACTCAAAAGGGTACACAAAACAACCCCATTCTTCAGGTTTTGTTCTGGCTAGATTGGCCAAAAGGTTTGTTCGATCCCCCACAACCCAAACTGTCAGTTTTCAAAGCTGTCTTTGGACTTCTGATCTTATTCCATATCCAGACGGTTCCAGCCCTACCTTTCCATGTGGATGGAGGGAAAGTCTCTTCTCAGTCCTCTCTGACCACAAATTTCCTATTACTTGCATACCTGTTCTTTCCAAAACCTCTCTTACCATGAACTGTACGTCTTTATCTTACAGTCTAACCATTGGGATGGGAGAAAGAAGATTAAGATAGTACTGGGTAAAGCAGAACTGAATTCAACCATCCAATTTGAAGCCAAAATGCTCCTGCCTCTAATGTTTTACAAATTGTATTCACAGCCTCACTTCAAAACCTGAACCCCTTCCAAAAGTCCATTTAAATGAAAGTTTAGTTAGGGAGTGGAAACTAATCACATTTAGTTGCCAAGTCCTACAATTCCAACTTAAATCAAGCCCTTATTTTGGCAATATTTAAAGATTTTTGAACTGGGAGGACAGATATTTAGTTTGATGCTAGAGGAAAGCAGAAACCAGACTTGCATATGCAAGATTGGCAGAAGAGTAATAAATGAATAAGAGCAAGATACAAGTAAAGGATGTTGTTAAATGTTTTTTACTCTCAGTGTTCCTTTGGAACGCAGGCCCCTATTGAGGAAAGAATTTAAACACAGGCCTGTATGAAATCCAGTGAATCCAGTGAGATCAGTGGTTTACTCACAACTGTGAAGTTCTGCATAGTGTCTGTGGAATCACCTGAGCTGGAATAATGATGTGCACTGTCTAAAAACTGGTACAAGAAAGACATGCACGAATCATTTTTGCCCCTCTTGGACATTTCCTAAAGTCTAGATTTGAATCAGTACCTTTGAAATAGACTCTGTTACTGGTAACTTTGTTCTAACAAATACTTCCCAGAGTTCAGTAGAATTATTTTCACTACGTGGAACTTTGTATCAGTATTGCTATTAGCAGCAATACAATAAGATTCTGACCAGTGGTGGGATCAAATCCTGACCTAAAGCTATGAGAATTCCGGGCTAAGTGAAATGCATGCTCCACTACACACTTTTCGTGCCCTAAGCAATTTTTTCACATCTGAAGTGAGATTCAAAAGCTATACACTGAGCAAAGCAGGCAAAAAAAAACAAACCCAAAAGCGGGTCAGTGAGCAACATACGGCCTTCAACTAGTCAATTTGCCTATGCCAGCTCATCCCTGTCTCCTACATGTGTAGCTTTCTGCTGTTGCCAAAAGGGCAGCTGGAGTACGCGGTGCAGCAGCAACTACTCGTTATCCTCCTCCAGGTTTCTCTCCATGTCTCATCTCCTCCTTTCCCCACTTTGCCCTTTTTCTCTCCCTGCAGTAACAACCGCAGAGGCAGCATTTTCCCCCTTTATTGCTTCTCAGCAGGCTGGGAAGCACTGCAGGTAAGCAGGAGCGGTTAGGAGAGAACATTTCTAGCAGGCAGTAGGAGTAGATTTATGCAGCTGTAGAAACAGATTGATACAAGACAGTGGGTGAGTTGCGTGTGACTGTACTACATCCCCAGCAGAGAGGGAAAAGAGGAGGCACAGGAGGCAGACAGAATGGGGGAGAAGGCAAGGAAGACCCCTGTCTGTACAAAGTTCTCTCCAAAATCTCCCAGCTCCTCTTGTCCATCACTCACCCTCACAATTACAGAGACTGCGAAACCCTGCTGAGCCCCTGTAGATGTCTCACCCTTGTCCCCCAAAACTGACAGACCTTGCTTCATGACAGCCTTGTCATGCAGAAATGTATCAAACAGTACAGCAATTTCCCTTTCATTTCAACAAATATGCTTCCAATAACAAAGCTTTTCAGCAGCCCATGAACTGCAGTTTAGACGAGATGTAAAGTTTTTGCAAGCAAAATCCTAGGCCTTTCAACACCACCAGAACAGATAAATTCAGCCAGTAGATGAAAATACAAACGAAAATATACTACAATCACACTCTGCCAGCCCAATGCCAGCACTCAGCAGTGTACGGCACAAGCAGAGGTTAACACACAGGATGACCTCCACTAAAATGATGACAATTCCATTCTCTGTCTGCCAGCTACAACAGATCACCTGCTGACTGAAAGGAGTTCCCATTCCAACAACAGAAATGGCAGTAAAAAAAGGAAAAAAAGCACCTAAGTAGTCTTGCCAGTTAATTCAGATTAGAGGGACCAGAAGGAGACGGTACTACTTCTCACATTCATGGACAGCTCACAGGACCAAGGACTCAGAAGAGCTTCAATCGCCCCCCCAGCTACTGTCTTTCAGGTAACATTCAGAGCTCCAATAACTTAGGTGTTTAACTGTATGGACTGCAACTTAAGTCTTTCCAATACGAAAATGTATTCAAAAGTATACTATAAATATGATGTAAAAATACAAAACTCAACAGTTCAAAAGTATGTAAAAGAGTGTACTTCTTTCCCATGCCGTTTCCCATAATTCTTCATCAACTTGCTACTGAGATATTGCATTAATTCATAATATACTTCCTTCATGCAATGGTGGCACAGTTGCATGACTAACTTCACATTGACTGGATTCAAGAAAGAAGAAAATTAAACCTGTTTCATTAACCTAAATACAGCTGTAAAATATTTTCAGCGGAAACAGAAGTTCTTCTTGCTAAGTGTTGTGATGTCCTGACTGATTTAGTGAGTCCTGCTACTCAGCCAGAAAAAGGATTTGTTAGGACGACTCAATAGGTTTTCTCATGTACAGCCGGGCTAATGGCTAAGACCCTTAGATGGAGTCTTTGGCACAGGTCCAATCACACTGACTTCATCCATCGTCAACTCTGCAAAGCAGACTCAGAACCCACACTGCCAATCATTGACACATATAAACATTGATCATGCTAATTCACCGGAGTGCAACCACAAGGCTAAATATCAATGGAATTTTCCTTCTTGATCTCAGTTCTACTGATTAAAATGTAGCTCCATTGCCAATTCAAGTGAATCATTTACATATGCCACATGTAAGAAAGCTAGATAAAGACATACTTTATTATCACCTGAATTACCTAACTTAAAAAAATACAGCCAGAGCTGTCAAGTTGCTAGCTTGTTTTTCAATCAGAACCTGCAGATTGTTTATTGTTCTGTATTTTCTCTTTTTCAAAGCATAAATTCACCAGCATCCTCTTGAATACTCGGTGCCATTCTGCATGACATTTTCCGCGCTTACAGAAAAGCCTGTAATGTCATAAATCCAAAGTTCTCTTTAAAACTGCAGCGTAGCCATGACTAAAAAAATCTGCAAAACTGACACTTCTCCTGTGCTATGTCCGTATTGATGCACCACTGGAAAAGCAGCCATCTTTTTATTGTCACTATAACTGTTTTAGAAACCCAAACAAGTATTTTATATTCATCTTACAAAAGCTTCCATATCTGAATCCCCGTTTCAGGCCACAATTTCGACTAATTTTCTTTGTGCATATATATATATATATATATATATATATATATTCCAGTGAATAGACCTATCATAAGGTTAAAAACCATTTTTGCAACTGCTGAACATTCTGTAGACAAAAGAAACCATGATTGTGTCTATCTATCTGGCTTGTGCTAATACAATAGATGCTATCATGATTTCAAGCTTTGCACTTGTTTATCATTAGTGTTTCCACTGTAACCATGGCATCCGTATATAGCACAGGCCTAACAATAAGAAAAATATCCAGTATTTTCCTAAAAAACTCATCTCAGAAAAAATACAAGGATGTGCACAATGGCAAAAGTCAATCAAAGCAGGTGAGTTGGATAAAGAGAAACCCCAAAACATTAATTTTTTGTGAATCTTTTTTCATTCTGGACTTCTTAAAAGAACCTAGAAACACAACCTTGACCCTAGAGCAGATATTATAAAACAAATACTGAAATTTCCTTAAAAAAATTCATGTGGTATTATATGAGACCTAAAGCATTAAAGCTATTAATATATTGACAAGAGCTGCTCTCAGCATATGAGCATTTTCTCAACCCTATTTTAACAGTGACAGTCCAATAGTGCAAAAACTGTTGCATCATTCTGAAGGTAAGGAGGAGCAGCAGTGCAACTATATCAAACAAACTCAGCAAGTACGTGGTAGCCAGTTCAAACTTTCAGGACTGCTTAAAGAGAACCCTCAGAATAGCATAAAAGACTTGATGATCTTCAAGTGTGTTTGTTAGGTTGCACTTATTTGATATTTCAGGCAGCAAGGAAGAATGGGTTCCTGTGATTGCTGCTTTTGATTTGCTTGTTACGAAGTTCAGAAAGAATACTACTAAAATATCTGCCTTAAATGCCAAGAGTGAAACGAAGGAAGTAGTCCTCTTATTAAACAGAAAAAAATGATTGTATCGTACCAGTAGATCTTAGTCTAACATTGGATTAGGCCACGTGCATTTTCCTTGTACTGTGAAACCCATTCACTTCACAGGCAACTCCTTTTTCAGGTTTTAATATAGACTCCAGACACTGATGAAGATACCAATAAATCTATTTACTTCAGTATGGACTCTATAGAGGTATCATGGCCACAGGCCTTATTTTAACTCAATGAAATCGGACCAAAAACCAGTGCAATTTTGTAAGAGTCAGTTCTCTGAAGGTCCTTATCTATTAACAATTCAATAAACACACTCAGTATTACAATTAAGGTGACACACACAGTAAACAGGAAGATTTTGGAAAGGATAAAACACAATCCTATAAATACTTAGCATCCCACCTATTCTAACTGTGATACAGGGAGGATGGTATATGCTGTCTGTTGTATGTACCACATAAACACAATCCTAACTAGGAGGGTTTACAGCACAAAACAAGGGAAGTGATGCTTCAGAACCTGCATTATATTGAGCTGACTAGTTATGATCCACTGCCATGTCCTCAATTCTGTCACATCAACAGACAACAAGCATAGTCCCTCCCTCGTCTCCTCCCACCCACTGAATGCTGGACAGCAATGAATCCTGGCTCAATAAAACACAGCATTTATCCAATTCAGTTATGTAGTTCCTCACAGGTAATGTTTACAATGGGCCTCAACCTGTTAAATTCCATTATTTATCTAGGCAACATGTTCAGACGTTTGAATTCACCTTAAATAGCAAACCCAGGATGCACCCCAGCACACTGGTCAGACCAAAATTCAAACTTGGCATCTGGAACCTGCAAGGTCCTTCCAGATTTGGAGAGAAACTCACAACATGTGCCATTCACAAAAAGAAATACAAAATTATTCTTCTGTCACTAGAAATCTGTGATGATGTCCTCATCCCACTAGTCTCAAAGATGAAACCTCACTTCATTTCAGGTGAGCTCAAACTTGATTATCATTCAATCCAGGTAAAAGACATTTGCAACACTGCTGCATTTGTCTTTTCCTGATATGGCTCTTTTTCCTCTGCCTATCATCCACTTTTACCATCTGAGCTTACTACTGCCTAGCTTTTACAGCATCAGAATAATCTAGATCCTAATTATCAAAATGCAGCAAAAGGCAGCAAAAGTGAAAAAAATTTTTAAGTTGTAAACACAAAAGTTTTAACAGCGAAGTTAATCACCTCCCAATCAGCAGAAATAGTCTAACTCTTTTCATGCCTTTCCATCATCCTGCCATCTCTTTATGCCACTGCATTCAGTACAGAAGAAGAATACATGAAACTCAGAGCTATTAACTCTCAGTATTTTTACTTTGGTCCTGGGTTCTTTGTCTGTTTTATGAAAAAATACTGCCCTGACTAGTATCACCGACCGTGAAATATAAATACATAAAAAGATGAGCATATATAATTTCAGAAGGCTGGTCAAAGCAGGGCACACTGAAAATGAGATGACAGCTACTATTGTTTTATTATACACTTCATTTAAAGGATATACCATTTAACTGTTCAACTGCAGAAATGCAAAATGTGCATATTCACGTTTCCTGTTTCTTTATTGTTTGGTTGTGTTTACCCTGTTAAATCACACTACCTGAGTATGTCAGACCAAGGATTTTCCAGCTTTTTTGTACTCTCACTGAGGCACACTAGCCTCTGGATCTTTAAAATGCTGTAGAAGCTGTTAAGACACATTGTGTATACAGACAACAGAATTCGTCTAGTTGGGCCTAAATTCCACTGGGACCCTTTCATCAGTCTTGGGCATTTTAAGAAGCATTGCGTTAGATCTGTGCATAAAAGGTGTCGATCATCTGGGGGAAGGAAGGAGGAGCATCAGTGTTGATGCAGTGAGCTCTCAAGTGACACCAAGACCCTGACGTGTCTCATATCAGAGGTCAGGTCTGGATTTTTAAGGCTCAACATTGCCAGGTTAACCAACAGCGTTTATCTTCAAATGATGAAACTCGTCCAAGTGCTGGATCTGGGTTTTGTGGTTATGTTCTATACGGATGCATTTGGTTGGAGTTTTTTGGACACAATAAGACAACTAGATTTGTATTTATGTAACATAATTTCAGAAACTGAAGTGGTAATTACAAATCTCTTACTTAGATTCAGCATATTTCTTTTCCTGCCTCGCCTGTAGACCACATGCATTAGTTATACAGTAACCATGACTATCTCAGTATAACAAAGCATGGAAATAATGAAAAGCCTTCAGAGGCATTACATGCCCTTGGCAACCTAGCTCTGCAAGACAGATGTTGCATCCTTACCGTGCCACTGAAAATCATATGTACATGTATGTATCCACAGCGCAAGCACTTACCCAGTCCTCGAAGTGACGGCTCCCGTTCTGCAGCAAGTCCTCAAACTGTATAGTGCAGTTAGCTACAAAATCGTCGTACCCGATGGGGGCATCATGGAAAACAGCCATCTCTATCTTCCTGCCATTACAAACGTCGGTGACAAATTCATCGTTCCAAGCAGGACTGTTGGTCTTTTGCTTGGTCGAGGTCTGCCCGATCCTGGAGTCGTCCACATTGAGGGCGATGTAAGGGTCCAGCAAAAAGGTCTGTGGCCTGGGACCCACTGCATGCCTCAGAGACCACGCTGTGGGCTTCAGATTCACCGCCTCGCAGATCTTGATTTTCAGCAAGCCATTGAAAACCACCATGGCTGGATGGCTGCACTTTTCCCGGGATCAAACACTCGCTCAACGCACTCGCACCGAGAGGGAGGGAGAGAGGTCTCGCCAATAAATAAGAGGGCAGGTCTGGGAGTGGGGGAGCAGGGTACGGTGCGGGTCTCTTCGCCTGGCTGCTGCTGTTACCTTTGATTATTTAGCCTTTGCTCTTGCGACACCCAGTGAATACATTTATTTTCTTGCCCGTGTTTCTAACGGAAAACAAGGGAGGGGGGCCGCCGGGGAGGGGGAGGCGGCCGCGGCTGCAGGCACCCCCGAATGCAATCAAAACCCAAGCATAATCAATCCGTGGGGTAAGCAAGAGCCTTCTCCCTTCACCCAGACCATAATCCTGGATCAGTCCTTGCAAAGGAAGCAGAGCCGCGATCCCGGGCTCCCGCACACGCCAGTCCTGCCCGTGCGCCGCACAACAATACACACACACGCATACACACGCACAGACACACAGACACAGACACACACACACTCACACAGATCAGAAACACCGGCCGACCCACCAGCCCTGCCTACTGCACAGCCTCCGCTCAGCAAACATCCACCCAGGGACCTTCCATCCGCGCCGCCGCCCGCAGCCGCCCGTCCTGCGTCGCCGCCGCCTTCTGCTCCGCCGCCGCCAAGGCCGAGGACCCAGCGGAGCGACCCCCGCGCATGGGGGGCGCCGGCAGCGGAGCGGAGCGGCCCGCGAGGGTCTCGGCGGGCTCCGGCTGGGCGGCCGCCGCCCTGGCGATGGGCAGAGCCGCCACCGCCTCCCTCCCGCCTCCCGCCGGCCGCCCCCCGCCCGCCTCCCGCCCGCCGCCTCCCCTCGGCCGCCGCCGGCCGCCTCCCTCCGCGCAGCCCCCGCCCGCTGCCGGTGCCGCTCCGCCGCTCGCTCCAGCGCAGGAAATGCGCAAAAGACGTCAGTGTGTGTGTGTGTGTGTGTGTATGTGGGGCGAGTGTGCGGCGGCGGCAGCCCCGGCCGTGCGGGTGTGTGTGAGTGTAGAAAGTTTTGCCTGTTGGGGGAGCAGCGCGGCCGCCGCCAGCCGGGAACGGCGGCGGGGGTCGCGCTCCCCGCGCCGGGCTCGCCGCTCCTCCGCACCCGCCGGGCGGCTTTCCGCTGGGGCCACTGCCTGCCCTGGCCCCGCTCCTCCTCCTCACAGGGTAAAGGGGTGAATTGAACCAAGCGTGGAGAAAACACTCCCGGACGCCTTTATTAACGTGCTTGACCACCGAGGTCCTGGCCGGACCGGGCGCTTCTGGTGGAAGCGCCTCGCCCTTCTCCCCTGAGGGGCAAGGACGCCCCCGGCCCTGCCCCGCCGCCCGACAGCGCCGAGCCCCTGCCCGCGTCTCCCCCACCCCCGCCCGCTGCGGCGGCGGCGGCAGAGACACCGCTACGTCAGCGGGGGCCGGGCCGGGCCGGAGGAAGAGTTTCCCCGCGGTGTGCGAGCGCCGGGAAGTGCCGTCCGCCGCCAGGGGAAGCGGCCTCCCGGGGCCTGGCCCCGCCCGGCCCGGCCCGTGGCCGCCCTTCCCCCGGCCGGGAGGCGCTGCCTGGGTTGGGACAGAAACTCCCTATTGCCCGCCCATGTCCCCGCGGCGGTGGGTCACTGCCAGCCCCTTTGTTCGCTGCGGATCACCTGGCCCGTGCCTGCCGCACCTCAAACCCCGGCGCCTCCGAACTGCTCCGAGCTGGCGCTGAGCGGGACACCGCGGGCGGGCGGTGGCCACTGCCCTGTAAGAGCACTGAAAGTGGGGGGGGGAAACCCTTCTGAAAGAGTGAAAGGTTGCACGTACTGTGTTCTTGAACGTTATCTGAAATATGAAATATTTCAGCAATTGTCATCACCGTGGTACCGAATATCGTATGAAATAACCGGGAAGCTATATGTAGCCTGACTTTCTCCTCATCAGAGCAAACGTACTCGGGATCGAGATGGTTTCCCATGGTGAAAATTATTACTGCCTTAGTTATTTTTAGCTACTGATTTTGCCCTTTTTTTTTAGATGAGAAAGTCACCAGAAAATGGATGGACATTGCCTTCGATGGGATATGAATTTGCTGTAATACCATAAGAGAAAGGGTCAGTCGTGGCGCTCAGGAAGGCAATTGGGGTTCTTTGAAGATTCAGGCAATGTAGAAAGAAGCTCAATTGCCTGGATCCAGTTGAATAAGTACATAAAAAATGAGCACCCAGTCCTTGATCTGGACCTGATATTCCTGACTGGAGAGGAAAGAACAGATAATTATGGATTTCTGCAGGTAATGGCTCAGGAGGCAGGTGTTATATTTGGAGCTAATGAAACAACTCCAGTATCTGTGCTTCCAGAGCAGTTTCCAGATAGGAGATACAGTACTAATGAAACCTAAGGGTCACGAGAGCATTCGCATTAATGGAAGACAGACTTTCTGGTGCCTGTTGCCACTTAGTCTACTAGTCAAAATAGAAGTACAGTAAAATCTCCATGTTCATTATCATCCTGACAATCTCCAAGCAGAATCGTTTGATAGAAAGCTGTGGTATGGAGCCAATTATGGGAAATGTCTTCCTTCGCAATTTAGCCTTTCCTAGGCTCGCAGCCACCGTGACACATCTATCATATCATTTCTGAAAAGGACCATAGTCACAGGCCCCACCAGAAATACAAGAAGCACCTGCTGCTTTCCTCCTACCCCCATTAACAACCTAATGCATATAATAGTATATATTAAGCTGTCTTACATCTAGCATGTCAGAAAGAACACTATATATCAATCTTTCACCTGGATGTGTTTGTGTTGTTTCTCAATAACAGCAATGTAAACAATATGCTCCATTTCCTTAGATATTTATTGGAATACATAAAATCCGAGCTGATATACTGCTTAATTTTTTCTGTTTATTTTTAAAGTGATCTGCAACTGCATGTATTTCGTATGCCTAAGGTAGGTAAACAGAGTCTCCATGGTGAGTTTAATGATCTGACATCTCTGTGAGATCACACATGCATATTACAAAAGTCTGAATACAGACAATATTAACACAGCATACAAAATAATATAAATAAGGCATTTGGCTAATTACATGTACAATCTACTGCATACATAGCTAGGCCCTGATATCTAATTCAAGCCATCTGTACTTTTCCATGCACTGAATCAAGCTAAGGTTTGTTTTTGCAAATCATTGCTTCTAAGAGTAAATGTCTGCCAGCATGAATAAGGACTTACAAGCTCATTTAGGATCAAACAGCTCCAGCCTTACATTGCTTAGGAAAATACAAATACCTTTTACTGTTTTAATTTATTTTTAGATTTTTTTTTTAATTATTCTGGGGGAAAGCATGTCCATGTCAAGACTGAACTTTTGTCACTAAGCAGTTCTCAACTGAGGGACCCTGGAATAGTATTCTTAAAATCCAGTAACTCAGGTACACAGAGCAACATTACAATGCTTCCTGCAGAGTTCATCTAAAATATTGTCTCGATTGTCTCAAAATATCTAAGTAACAGACAGCAAAAAACATTGCAACCGTAAGTACCATTTTTCACTTGAAAGGTTTTTAAATATTTGTTTGCTTGGGGTTTTTTCTGTTCTCTTGCTATGCATTCGGAAGGATTTTGTTCTTTAAGAGTTGAAGAGCAAATGCTATTCCTTCTCTTTTTCACAGGGAGGCCAAGAGAGGAAGATACAGCACATGCAGTATTTCTCTGGCAGAAAGGCAGTAAGAAGCATTCCAGATGCATTTCTGTGCTCTGTTACAAAGGCTACAGCAGAATAGTAAACCATGGCCTGTAGTTTAATTACATTTTAGGTATTTTTCCCAGCTGTATTTTTTTTTAAAGGACACAGAGTGCCTACAGGGTACCTAGATTCAGTACTGGTTAAGAAGATCTATCTGCTCCTCAGAAGTAACTTTTGCTGGTAGAAGCCCCCCTGCTCAGTACTTTTGAGACCAAACAACCTTTGCATCAGGGGTACTCCCGACTTGTGCCACTCAACTGTGGGAGCATCTGCGTGTTGGAGTTTGATTTTCTTTAGTGTTGCTTCAGTCCAACCTCTAACTTGACAGACAACTGTGCTGTTACAGTGTCCTGTAAAGCTGTAAGGAAGAGACTCCTGAGAGATCATAAAAGCACAGACTAATTGCATCAACTTCTATTTGCATTCTTACTTTAGGAAAGAGATTACATCAAACTGATAACGGATAACAACTGGCAACACAAGCACGCAGTCACCTGCACACAGCACCCTCCCAAGTCACGCTTTTACTCCCGCAAACCTCTCCCAGACGCGCCTGCCCTCTTTCAGGTAGAGTGGCAGTGGCCGCGGCAGGGAGGGACGAGCAAGCCGCAGGCAGCCTGTTACCTCGAGACAGCCCCTGACCTTTCCCTGGCCTGTGCATCCTCAATAGCTCTGTGGAGAAACAGCACTATCTGGTGGAGAGAGGGTGTAAAATCCTGCCAGGAGTCGCAATAGGCTTTATTCCATTATTGCAGCCACAATTACAACTCTTTTTGACGTGTTCTTGCTCAAGGCTTATAAATGGGTTGACTGGGTTTTCCAGAGGATTTATTTTTTTATATAGTCCCGTTAGCAGAGGAGTACATCTGGCTGAGCTTTTGCAAAACTAATGCTTATATCAATTTCTAGCACTTTCCTGAAAAACTGCTCAAACCTTGGAGAAATGTCAGCAAATTTTCAGGCTTTTCCAAGTTCAGTAATATAAAAGAAGGAGAGGTGATTTTTTGTTGTTTATTTTTTAAAAGAGCATAATTTCTTAAAGTTATACAAAACAGATACATAAGGAATAAAATCAGGCCTGCACGCAGGAGAGATTTTCAGAAACAACTTCATGTAAAGAATTAAATAAAAGCCAAACCCCACATTATAAACCCTGTGAAAATTGAGGAACTTTGACATGAATATGTTCCAAACATCATAGATGTGAAGATCTTCACGAGTATATCCACTGAATTCCTTTGAACTTAATGGATATACTTGTGTAGCAATAGTTGAGTGTTAGTGGAATCAGTCCCTTCCTGGCAAGAAATCAAAGATTGCTGTCAAATGCTGACTATCTTTGAAAGTCAAATTATTATTTAGATATCTAATTTTGGAGGTACGGTTATGAAAAAAGCATCCTCAAAGGCATTTTCACTCCTGTCATGCTGCAGATGATCTTTAAGGGTATACCAATAGCTAATGCATTTTTTCTAAAGATAAAGAAAAATCCCAGTCTCACTGGGCTTGGTCCAACCTCCAACTCCATTCCAAGGTTTCCTTTGTGTCCAGCCAATTTCCTACTAATTTATTCTTCACTCAAAAAGCATGTACCTGAGGAAGTTACTTAAGGCACTCCCAATGTTCTCTGTGAAATGTCTCAGCACAAGAGATCTTGTCAATGTGTGATTAATTAGCTCTCCAACTCTTGCTAGTGTAATTATACTTTTGGTACTCTTCCCAACCTCTTTTAAAAGAACATACTAAACACTAGCTCAATGTGTTAGCTTTCACTGGGAATAAATCTCTCAGAGTACATCTGCATGGATTTGCAGCTTTAAGGTACCTGATTCTGGCAGGCACAGGGATATGGTGACTTCAATGCAGTGTCTACCAGCCAGCCTGTTTTCAGGTATGCACCTGGTTTGCTAGCCAAGACTGAAAACCATGATATCATACCTTCCTAGCAGTTCTTATCTGAGCTAGATAGATCACAGCTAGTTTAAGCATATCTGCATGGGCTACAAAAACATACCACCAGTTGCAGAGCATATGCTTAGGTCACTTCTAGGCTAGAGATTTCTGGCTGTTAGGCAGGGCTGTAGAGCAGTATGATCCCAGACAAACACAGCTGTGCCAGGGACTCTCAGCACTGTCAGGTTTTTTATTTAATATTTTATTGCTTGTGGGTGGCGACTTTATTTTATTGATATAAAAAGCTTTAGCACTGTATGTCTCTCTGGTAAAATACAGCAGTACTTCTATAGTGAATACATATCCTGAATATAAAAATAAGCTTCCACTTGGTCTTGCCCATGTCTCCTCTCTGCCTTCACATGAGTACGCTGGCAGCATTCACTGTGGGTTTGCCATTTGCGGGATTGTTGCTATTCTATATGAGGAGTTGCTGGAGAAGCTTGTGAAGGGTAAAACCCAGCTCTGATGTGTCCTTGGTTTATCAGCCCTCATCTTGAGAATTTACAACAGTTTTCTGGGGCAGGAAAACTTGGAGTTACCTGGCATTGCTCAGGACTATAGAAGGAGTCCACTGATATTCAGACTCAATGGTTAGATTATCCTTGCTGGAAGCAATTTTGGGACAGAGTGACAAGGAAAGAATTCTGGAATTGATCAGGATGCAAGAGAGAACCCATTTCCCTAGATCAGCCTCTCCATGAACTCTGGGTGAGCCTTGGAAGATTTTTTTCCTGAGAGTACAGTTCACTCTCTTCATCAGGACCAGAAGAGGACAGGAACATGAAGGTCAGTCTTGCCTTTCCAGGCTGTTGCTTTCTTGAACAGCATGCAGAAAAAAACCCCCACAGTATGTATGCTGCTTGAGTGCATTATTTTGTATTGCATCAAAAACCAAACCAAACCACAAGGACAGGTACTTTTCCTTCCTTCCTTCTCTACCACATAAGCAATTTCAGGCAAGAAGCAAGTGTAGTCTAATTCTTAATGTCATTCCTTTCATGACAGGAAAGCTGGTCCTTGGGTTGTCACAGACCCACAGACTGTATTTTGGGGTCAGTTGTCAATTATCCATACTCCTGTTAGCTTTTGCTGTTTTTCTTTCTTTCCATAGAGTACCAAAGTATTGTGGCTTCTGAAAATTGTTCTTAATTTGAGGTGGACTTCCCTAAAAGAAACTCTGAGGGATCTGAATGTGTTTGCATCCAGGAAACAGAATTGACTCTCTGCTTTCTCATACACTGCAGGAGTGCAAGCCATACAACATACGGCAGTATACGGCATCCAATAGAACAGGCTAGAAGGGCTTACTGTTCTGCTGATCTGTTTAGTATGAGAACACCACAAGAAATTTGAAAAAACATAAGGGAAACTCCAAGTCTGGACAACTTGCCATTTACATGCCTGGCCATCACTGGATGTAGTAAGGTTACAGAGAAGACTGGCAGTATGTATGCACTTTATTGAAGCATTGCTAGGATTCATCTTACTGTCTCACCCAGGATTAGAAGCATCTGTCACTAATATATGTGATACTCCAAGGCAAACTCATTTCACAGTTGATAAGTAGCAGTGGAGTAATAAGTATGCCCAAGGTGTAACTATTGTTACCAGCTTCTGCTGATTTTTTTGATGATTTTAAATTATGCATCAGTTCAGTAGTATCAATGAAATGTAAAAAGAACAGGCTTTTCAGAAGTAGGTATTATCACCACTTCACAATGCAGATGAATGAGAAAGAGAATGATTAAAGGGCTACATTTTGGGAGTGCCTCTGAATTTTGAGTGCTTTAATTGTAAAATATATGACGAGATATTTTGGGTATCTCAAGTTAAGTGGACAATTTTGAGAATTTATTCTTTATCACCTGCTTAAAGTCATTAAAAGAGTAATTAATAAAACTGGTATCTTGTTATTCCTACAGCTTTCCTCTAGCCTTTTCCCATGATAGTATTCAAGTAGTGAAACATTTTAAAACTGTTAAACTAAGGCAGAATAAAGGTGTGATGTAACAATTTACAGTATTTGCAGTATTGCTACTTGGGACATGTAGGACATGCTGAGCTGTATTTTTTACTGGCTTCATTGATAAGTTACAATGATGGCCAAAGCTCAAAAAGGCATGTTTGTGAATAACACTATACAATCTGAAATGTCAGGATTCAGGACTCTTCAGTAGACTTATTCCTGCACATGTCTTCGGAGAACTGAAATGTAGTACACAGCTACACAAGTATTGGTATTTATGTCTCTGAAGTCGCAAAAGCCTAGTTTCGTTTTCTAGTATAGGTGGCAGTTTTCAACTTTTTAAAGACATGGACAGTCCAGAAATGGTTGTTGCTCCAACACACCTCTCATAAGGGAAAGAAGGGAGTCAATGCTGGGTGAAACCTTTGAGGTGTGGACTGACAGAGATGGCTTTCCCACGAGCTGATGCCTAATGGGCCTCTATTGGCAAACACAGAATAGAAAACAGTTGACCACTAAACTGCCATGACTCACTCATGACTTTAGAGTTCACAAAGAGAACAAAGGCACAAAGGCTTAGCAGGTCATAATTACTCCTCCACAGTTTATTTTACTTTTCTTTCTCCTTTTAATGTTTGTGGGTGTGGTTCTAAGTCTGTAGTACTCCATTTTTCTTCTGCATTTACATGCCTAAAACACATCCACCTCACTATATTTCCAGCTAAGTGCTTCATCTCTTTTTCTTAGTCCTTTCTGTTCCAGGTTGTAGAAGCTCTCAATAATGCAAAGAATGTCTTCCTTCAGTATAATTTCAGTTTCTTCTAACACAGCACAAGAGGGGCAGAAAGCAAAAGATGTGATTCCACAAAGCAGAACACTTGCAGCAAGACAGGGCATGATCCACTACCATTACATACAGGTAATATATATGAGCCTGAGCAAAGCACGACATGTCTGAATCAGTGCTACTTAATTAGTAATTATACCTCTGTAACCTCATAGCTATCTACAAAACTTTCACACATCTATCCTCAAAGCACCCTCTTCACTTTCATACTTTTATTTTAGGATATGATAGCTATTCTATAAAGGCAAAGAAAAATCATATTTTATCTGACTGGAAAACAGGTTTTCTTCCTCATGCAAATCAAAGAAAACAACAGGTGTTTTGTTTTAATTTTATCTAAATAAATTCAAAAATGCCTCTAAATTTATCTATGTTTAGCAAATAACTTTTTAAAGATATCTTCTATCATAAATATTTCTGCTTTTGGACATATCAGGTAATTTCGGGCAAAAAGAAAGTACTATAGACTACAAATTTTCAGTATCTGAAACCAATCTAGTTGTCAACTGAAAATAATCCGTCAGAGAATTTAAAGTTTTCATATGAAAACCACTTTGTTTGGTTATTGGGTTTTGGGGTTTTTCTGTTTGGTTGTTTGTGTTTTTAACTGTTTTTAAAGAAAGCAGACACTCCAAAAGAAATGTGTGAGAATTGACTGCCTTCATCTAAGTCTCATACGATTACAGTTATTTCTTATTATCTGAATTTAAATAAACTAACAGAGGTATAGTTGCCCCGATGGTGCTCTTGTAAAGTCAAATAGGTAACCAATCCAAAGGAATCAAATGTAGGGCTGCCAACTCTTAATAAATCCAAGATAGGACAAGTCATAAGAGCGTTTTTTTCCAGGCAGTCTCAATGTTAATTAAAAAGTTAAAATTAGTTACAGTGCCTCTTTGAAAAAAAAAATTAATGAAACCATGGCAGGATTTTTTTGTTAGTTTTGATCATAATTGTCAAAATAATTTGATGAAGATATATATCATAATTATAAGGACATGGCATTTTTCTGAAGTGTTATTCACGAAAAATGTTTCCCATCTCTAGTATTAATATAATTGAAGGAGTCTCTTGAGAGATTTTCAATATCCATGGTTTTAACATTCTATCTGAGTCTGGGAAATCCAGTATCCTTCACCCATCCCTAGGGGAAGAGAAAGGGATTCACTGCATCTAGAGGTCAAGGTGTGATGCTTAAAAAAGCAGCATAGAGAAAACACTAACTCTTCTGCTTTTGAATAACTCTACTATTTTTGTAGATATCACAGTCCCCATACCTTCATTTTTCATAAAATAAATAGTTAAAAATATATATTTATTCATATAATGTAGTACATCATTGCTTCAGTTTTGGTTTTCACCATTTGTTTGTTTCAAGCTGTTTGTTTATACTGACATTGACATATCTTTGTATCCTTTTCAAAGTAACAAGATTTCTGTTTCGTGCCTTTATGCTCCAGTTTGTATTTGAATTTTTTACACTAGGTTTAGCCTGGGAGAAATGTTGCCACTTTATTTATTAGGACAAACACATATTTATAAAATAAAGGAGCAGTTCCTTTGTGTACCTCTTCCTTCAACATACAGAATTCTCTTACACATGCTCCAAAAGAGAGAAAGCTGCAATCTGCAGTAAGGAGTCTTAAGGGAGAGAGGAAGCAAAGGGAGATTAGCAATTAGGTTAAAAACTGTAATAAGGTCTTATAACTAACAAGTATTTATTATCAAAAAACCAGCTATTATCCAGTATAATCAAAGTAATTTAATCTATAATTCTAGTACATTTTTCATAGCTTGTGCCAATGTATTTGTAACATTACAAAATACTTATTTTTGACTCAATCTTTTCTAGTTTTGCCTAATATTTTTTTATATAAAAGTTTGGGTAATATAATTCCAAACATTTCTAAATTATGTGTGGATTAATAGCATAACCTTTTTCAGACATTTCAGTAGCATATTTTATGCCTGAATATTTCAATAATGTCAGAGGACAGAAACATCACATCCTGTTTGTTTTGGGGTGGTTTTTCTTTTTTGTTTGGTGTGATCTAAGAAATTATAATCCTGGAAAAATTAGTTTATTTGTTTAAAGTTTTGAGTTTAACATGAGTTTTCCTCAAGAAAACTTTGTCTAGGTTTCTTTTTCTTCTATCTCTAAAAGGATAGAAACTGACAGTTTCAAATACACTAAGATATCTAAATGTTAAAGTTCTGGTGTCTAAGGATGATGATGCCAAGATCATGAGACAAAGCTCCCATTTTACTTAGCATTTGTAAAGCTACAGCACTGTACTGAGATACAATGGATTCAAATACTTACCTATATTTTGTATTTTGGGAAAAAGTTCAGATGTCTTCTGCTGATTCAGAAATTTATCTGATGATTGGATCCACATGAGTATCTATCAGGAAAACAGACAAGCAGAAATGAGAGGCAGTTCAAATATTTCAAGTCTGGCTTTGAGTAAAAAAACCACTGAATCTTACCTCATCCATCAGGTCATTAATGGAACAGTCCAGGTCTTTCACTGAAACCTAATACTCCTTACTTTGGGAATACAAGTCCACTGATGAGAGACAGCATTCAGAAGGGTGTTTGAAGTTGGCAGGCTGTGACATGTTGCCACTCGCCTCTTTCCATAAGGACAGTGCATCACCACATGGAAAATAAAATGTGGATGGTTTTCTCTTTCTTTATTATTAGTGGATTACATGAAGTGGATGATAACATATTTATTGCAAGCTGTCTGAAATACCCTTTATAGAGATTCTTTTCCCAGCTTAGCAGGTGAGCGCTTATTTACCTCAGGAGACAACCTATATTCCTATCACAGCTGTTCAGAAGCCATGAGGCTATGCAGGGAAACATATGTTCAGGTTAAAAATGCATCTGTAACTTCAGCAAAGTGCTTCAGATTGAAAAAGGACATGTTGTGCATATAACATTGTCTGAACTGGTTCTCCATTTGACATAAGCGAGTTTAGGGAGCTTCAGCTGAAGATAGGGGAGACTAAGCAGCAGTCAGTTATTGTGCTGGAAAGGCACAAATGCTCCATCGTCAATACATGGGAAATACAAAATTGATTTACACTGCATGAGTGAAGTATACATGTTCCTGGGAATTGTCCTGGGTCGGCCTGTTCTCTAGATTTGTCCTTCAAACAGCTGTTTGGTTTTGTTTTTTTATAGTATCAGCTAGGATGGAAAAGACCTCTGAGATCATCGAGTCCAACCCTTGATCCACTACCACAGGGGTTACTAGACCACGGCACTAAGTGCCACATCCAGTCTCATTTTAAAAACCTCCAGGGACGGAGAATCTACCACTTCCCTGGGCAGCCCATTCCAATGCCTCATTACCCTCTCTGTAAAGAACTTCTTCCTAATATCCAACCTGGCAGAGCTTAAGACCGTGCCCTCTTGTCTTACGGATAGCTGCCTGGGAGAAGAGATCAACCTCCACCTGGCTACAACCTCCTTTCAGGGAGTTGTAGAGAGTGATGAGGTCTCCCCTGAGCCTCCTCTTTTCCAGGCTAAACAGCCCCAGCTCCCTCAGCCTCTTCTCATAGGACTTGTGTTTGAGTCCCTTCATCAGCCTTGTTGCTCTCCTCTGGACCTGCTCCAACACCTCAATATCCTTCCTGAACTGAGGGGTCCAGAACTGGACACAGTACTCCAGGTGTGGCCTCACCAGCATTGAGTGCAGGGGAAGAATCACTTCCCTGGACCTGCTGGCTGTTCAACATACCTGCCCATATCCTACTTTACAAGACAGAATCCCAAAGCTCTCTTAGGAGGGCAAACCAATATTTATTTGGTTTTATGGAAGGCGCTTCCAAACTCCACATGAAACTCACTCAGTATCTCCTTTAATGGGCTAAGCACTGGGACCTGCATCTTTGTGTTTCTCTTTCAACATTCCAATTCCATTTTTTTCACAAGACACCTTATGGAAAAATGTTTCTCAAACTGGGCAAAAGAGTTCCAGCTAGGTACACAAGGGGGAAGTAGTGGGAGTACTCTTTGATATCCTGGGTATGACTGAGATAGTTTTGTGACACTGGGTTATTGCCTGTCAACAGCATTTATTTCTGTTGCAGAAGCAACACTGCTGAAGTATGGGTTGCTGCTTGATGTCGTTTTGTTTGACAACAAGTTGAGAACACAAATATCTCCATTTTTGGGGGAGCTGATGTTGAATTGCTGCAAACATTAAAATACAAAGAGACAAAACAAACAAGTTAATACAATTTTGTTTCCCATAGTGATTCTTTCTTGTTATCTGCTTTCTTGTCACACTACTGTCAGGTCTAATAACAGGCGTCAACTTCTACTCTGAATTATCTTCAGAATTTGTCTTGCGGATCTTTTCCACAGTGAAATCTTCAATCACAGCCTGTCCAAGATATAATGGAGCATCAGCCTGCTTTTTCAGTTATGACAGATGTATTCCGGCACCGCTCCTATTCATTCAGAATCTTGTAAGGATTTGTGTAGGTTTTTGCCTAAAACAACATACTGGTTGCTCTTATTTATCCCTGTTCACATAAACTCATGCTGTTGGTTTTCACTTTCAGGTTCCCACGCAGCCTGTCCCCACACTGCCTACAATGGCTCCTTCCTAACAAAATGTCAACACCCTTCTCTGATCGCTGACTCTTAGAAGAAGGAAAAACTCCTTTCTTATGTTTTAATTCAAGTACAGAAGAATTTTTCCTATGCTGTCTTTATGTCTAGTAGCTCCCTGAAGGCACCTGCCCATCTGCCCATTTGGCTTCAGGCTCAAAGCTCTCCTTTCCTGTGACACATACAAATACAAGAAATACCAGTCTGCTTTTCTTCTGTCTATAGCTTGTCAGGATTTTGCTCCCTCACAGCAGCTCCCAGAACTTATGATATTATAGATGCAACAGGAAGGACCAAGTCAGTAAAAGGTATTTCATAGGAATAGAATTCTCTTCTTCTGAAAGGTCCACATACAAGCCAGATTTGTCTAAATAATATCAGACTAGGAAATAAAAAAAGTAAGAGACTTTCAAACTCTTACATAGGTGCCTTCTATACTTCTCAGTTGTGAACTTGTTAAATCCCTACCAAAAAAAGGTTTAAAGGATGAACAGCAGGCTTTCTAGTTTTACCAGCAGTAGTGAGCAAAACTCCCATAGTTTATGGGCAATAACTCTTCTTCACTGAATGGCAGAGATCACTGTAAACCTACCTTCAAAGTATTTAAAGTGTCCCTTCCTATAGCAGCATGGTATTCAAGCTATTTAATATCACCTTCACTCTCAAAGATTGATGACACATTTGTTAAAATACATCACTTCTGATCTGATCTTCCATCAATTCATCTATCTCACTTTTACTACCTACAACTGCCATTTGAAAGAGTCTATTTTTAAATAGTCTCAAATTAATAAATATTGTCTAAAAAATACATCCAAACGCCCATGATCCCCTAAAGCCTGTATAAATCCTAACTTTAAAATAAGACTAACAAAAAATTGAATTGCAGTTTATTTGGTGAAATGACTAGTGAAAGGTGAAGTGGTCAGCTAAAATAAGAACTAGGCAGCTAATGCAAGAGTACTTTATTTAGGAATGTGAGGAAGTGTAATATGCTACACATATCCTAAATTAGGTCTTGAGGCACTGCAGAGCTATGACTGCAAAGTCATTGTGTGTATATGGGTGAGAGTCGGCAAATAGCTGTGATGGAAGCTCAAAGTTTCTCTTTAATCTTGTAATGTGTTCACTGGTATTTTATTTACAGAAGCAATTACTTCTGGCTATATATAGTTAGCTACTGTAATAGTTATTTTACAGAAATAGCAACCGAGTTTTATGTGTCAACATTCTCCATTCACTGGAATTTTTGGAACTTCTTGTCAGAGAATGAGTGACCTGTGATGCTGCAGGATGACTGAGACAAATAAAAGCAACCATTTTCTATGCCTGCTAGTACTATTAAAGCTGAGGTTGCCATATCACAGTTTCTTGAACCTAACAGCATTGGTTTAAATTTAGCAAAGCTGAGACATTACATATGTTTATGTTACTTCCAAAATTTTGGCCTGGTTACAAAATACTCTGCACACTTTGAACTGAACAGATATTGAGACTGAGTCTGCATGACTGATGGTAGTTGTTTTAAAGAATGATTCCTAGGGTTGCTAACAGAGCCATTTTCCATGTATTTTTAACAAACCTGCAGACTGCCATGCTAGTGGAAATACTGACACATTACAACCACAAACCAAAATCAATCTTTAACTTCTGGGGAAGGCAGAAGGGCTGGATCTAAAGGGAAAATGTGTCTCTCTCTGCAGCCAAGAGCTGCACCTTTCTCTCATCTAGGATCAGGTTAATCCATCTCCATCTGCAGCTCTGCTGAAGACCATGGAATTTCAGTCAGCTGATAAAGGCCTTATATGACTCTTATTCTCATCTTTACAGTTGTATGGATTTGGCCACATACATAAAAGCCCTCTCTTGGATTTTAAAGCACTAGCTTGCTTTTGAAGATGAGAAAAGAGAGTCAATAATGATTGAGAAAGACAGAATGTCTCTAAATGATAACCCATATCAGGATATCTAGTACAATGACTACATTTTGACTACATATAAATTTTCTTGTTTCAAAAATTATCTACAGGTTGCTTGGTTAGAATTGTTTATTTAAACTGTCATGCCAGTAACTGACCCATAGTGAACATGGCAGACATCAGATAATGTCTGTACACTTATTGGAACTGCTCAAAATTTTTCTGGCAGGAATATTCCTGTAAAATCTGAGATTCTTATCCATTCCCTTTATGTGCTAATGCTTGACCATATCATATCATAGTCATTGTTTATCCTCACAGAACATTTTAGGAAATGTTATTAGCAGCCCATTTAACAATGAGGAACTGAGGCACAGAAAGAGTCACTCATTCAAGGTCATACAGGACATCTGTAGCAGAGGAGGAAATTGAGTCTGAGATTCAGATTAATGTTCCCTAGAATGAAGCCCTTTTCATAGCTTGCTGAAAGCATTTGATCAATTTGTAAGCACTTAAGTTGCAATTTGAACAGACGGGAATAATGGGCACATTTTGAGGCCCCTCCACTTGCCAACATCATCTCCTCTTTTCAGAAGTGATGGATTCTGTCCCTGTGTAACAAGACACATGGCCTGGTGAATACTGAAGGTCCTGACCTGGGTGCTTCTGCATGGTCAGCAGAGGAAACTGGAAACTGATTTGCCTTTGAGACATCCTAGTCCTACATATAGAAAATTGATAGGCATATACCCCATATACCTATGAGGTAAAATAAAGAGGAAAAGTGCTTTTATGGGGATAATAATACAGGAATAATATGTTTTGATAGTTCAGTGGACTAACTTTGAGTGAAGTACTTTAGTTCTGATTCTCCTGAATGTGACTTTTCCCAGAAAACTCTTGCAGCCTAGAAAAACATTTTCCATCATCTTGAGCATGCTTATAGACAGAAATCAGACCTCTACAGAAGCAGAATTGCCCGCTATCAATCCCTAAGCCACCCTTGCTTCTGATTCTGAACAGACCTCCTCTTTGAAATAAATGCATGCAGTAACCCAGGAACAATAGTCTACACTTCAGTCTAAACATCCTTTTGTATCCCTTAGCTTCCTTCCAAGATTTTATGCTTTATCCATTCCCTTATGTATAGACATATGAGCATGCAACAAAGCTTCATGAGTAATTTTGCAAAACAGTTGCTGGATCAACTGGGAGAAGAGCTACACTATCTTCCTTTCTGCAGATGGAGAGTTAACAGATCATGTATGGAATACCAATGGATTTTGAAGATGCTGGTATGGTTCTTTACATTTGCTCAAGGCATGTAATTTGTCTGTCCTTTCCTCCGTCACAACAGGGAAATAATAAGGCTGTGAGGATAAATACTGGTGCTTTCTGGAGCAATTCAGAAGCTCTTCAAACACACTCTGACAATAGGTACTTCATCCTACACATCCATAGGGACTCTGCATCATAAAGACCCTGCATCATCCATACACAAAGCACAGCTGCTGTAAACACATACAGAGCAATTGCACAGCAGTGATCAGTGGATTCAGTGGGTGTTGGGCTAAGAAAGTTGGTTGCAGGATTTTCTTCCAAGTGGAACTTAGGTTCTGAGCATAGAGAACCCTCATTTTGAGAAAGCACCATGATCAATACTGTATGGGGCACTCATAGTCTGCAATGGTGAAGGTCACATTAGCTTTCTGGATAGGCAGGTCATAAGCTAGAGAGAGGATCTAGCTGTCTGACAAAAGCAATGATGAGTGGAGAAAGTAACAGTGACCCAGAGTTTCCACTTACAAGCGCTTACTACCACACAAAATAAAAAATATTGGTGCTTTGCCCAGCTGACAAGTAGAAAACATAAATACAGTACAAACTATTTCATGGCAGACCTCTGCTTCTGCTGATTGACAGTGTCAAATCAAATGGTTACTTAGTACAGATCACTCATATCACTGCTGGGCACACAAGTGTTTAGGAGTCAGAGGCACAGATGAGGATGCCATCACACTGTATTTTTTGTACAAACAGAGGCAGTGAGATGGTCTCTTGCTCACAGATCTTTCAATTTAAATATAAGGTAGGAAGAAACAGAAGAAGATAAAACCAAATAGGTACTAAAAAAGCACTTTTATTGTCAAGATAGAAAGTAGACTCAACACTGGCCAAGTTCTTCTAGGCCTTGTAGGCAAAAACAAATTGAGGAGGCTTTGAAATAAGCAATTTCTTTTTTCCTTTTTTTTTTTTCAGATACTCTTCAACCTTTATTGTTTGCAAAAGGCTTTTTCTAGTTAATTGGGAAATTACTGCTTTTTATTCTGTGAGGCCATGCAGACAGGTGCAGACAGATACAAGCAAACTCTGCTCATGCTCGGAGCTGCCCAGACATACGCTAGCTTCTGTCTAGAAGATGTAGAGTCATGCTAATGTGGCAGCATGCCCAAACTAACATACCCTGCTTCTCAGCAGTGCTCATTAGCTTAGGTTCATGCAGTTATCTGCTTCTGGACTGGGGCCTTCCGGTGTCTGACAAGCTAAGTGCGCTGGCAGAGTTCTCCTGCCTCTCTGGCCTCCTTTATGTACACATACCTTTATGTCATTACACGTTGTCACTTTTTGTTGAGAAATGGACTGTTAAAAATCACTGACTCTCTTTTCCCAGTTGCACTCCTAAGGAAACTTTTGCCAGTCTGCCAAGATGATGAAAACATAAGAGAATCTCATGGTTCAGCTCACACCATCACCAAAGCAGCAGTAATGGCTGCAGAAGAAGCTAACTCACGAGCTGCCAAAGCACCGAGGTAGGAAACAGGAGTATGGATTACATTCTTTATGAAGCCTGAGTACAGACCATACGACCCTCAGCACGTTCCTGCAACGTGGCCAAGAACCAGGTTGCACTCTCATACCATAAGTAATCCAGCATCTGCCTCCAGTGGCAAATTTTTGGGAACACTGTGAAAGACTAGATTTCCTCCAGTTCCCAAAGAGGAGAGAGGAAGACCCAGCAAATTGTCCCACTGGTTCATCTCCCTTCCTGACATTTCAGGTGGCATCAATTTTCCAAATACCAGAAAAAGAGACCACTGTTAGGGCCCATAATCCATCTCCTAAACTAAATGAAAAATTTGACTGGTTATGTGTTGAATTATGTGTACTGTGGAAAAGACATAGGATTCAGTCCTCACTGGTAATATCAGATATGGAAAACTACACTCAATTTATCTTTTACCTGTCTATCAGATGTAGAAAATTGGACTTAGTAATATGAGAATGTTGCTGAGAATGTTGCTGAGAATGCAATGTGAAGGACTCAGTGGGGAAAGGGACAATCCAGGTTACTCATCAGATTTTAATTCTGCCTCCTTGTGGTTATTTCACTAAGCTAGTCTCACAATTTTCCATGGGATGTCTCCATTCATCAGTAAATATTTGCACAAGGGGCAGTATAAAGATTACACAAGGAGCTCTAAGCATGGTGCTTTTTTCTTGGGTTTGCAGCCTAAATAATACTCTTTAAACACAGCTTTAAAAAAATCCAAGCATATCAGGCACATATAGTTTTACAATAACATTTATACTAACATATATATGAGAAATTTTACTGTGGTTATACCTTGAGTCTCTTTTGCAAGCAAGTATACACTTATTTGGTCCAGTCTGCAGATTGCTAGGAAGCTGAAGCTGCAGCTCATGCATTCCATTAGCAGGGCCTGTTAGCTGAGGTTTACAGCTGCACTAGCTATGGCTACACAGCTTCTGCCCAGCACAGAGCACACATGGATCTTTTTCTTGTAGGAGAGCACATACGCAAACCTCCTGCTGAAGAATTTTTAAGCTGAGCTTGAGAAAGCATTCTATTCAGGGCAATACTGGAATAGGCTGACACTTAAGTCCTTCTGAAACCAGAGGGGTAATCTGTGTTTAAACTTAGTCTTATGCTTTAATCTGCTTTTTTACTATTTTGTTATCCTTAACAGAGATAAACATAAGCATGTGCTTTCCTGACTGGAGCACTGAAAACACTAACATGCAGCAGTTCAGACAGTGATTTACTGGTGTCAAATCTAGCCCTTATCAAAGAACAATAACCTAAAGAACAAGCATTATATCTAGGAAATAAGAAGCTATTTTGCTTTGTAACTATATCACAGTGCATTAGAAAGTAAATTCTACGCATGTAAGAGAGGAAAAGCCCTTGTATGATTCAACTAATCTTACTGAAAACTATCCAAATTAGGGAGTTTCAAATTTTATATATTTGAATTTACGTCTGGTTTCTTCTTTTGTGCTGAACTCTGAAATAATTGGGTAAATGCCTTTTTAAAGGTTTAGAGAAGCGTCAGTCTTAGTCTTTTTCAGCAGGGGTCACTATAAACAACTTTACAAAAAACTGCCAGCATAGAATTCATATGCCAGGACAGAAAAATTACTGATTATAGATAAGGAATGGTGTCACCGTAGGCGAGCATGAGAAAGAAATCAAAACATTTATATATAGGTAACTTCTTTTAAATCAGTTGTACAAGCTTAGCCCAACCTTACAAGAACAGTGACCTAATTTCAAACTATTTATAGAAGAGAAATAAAGTTGACTGCATGATATGTACTTAGACATAGGAATTTTAATGCAGTACATCAAAGGAGTCAGATGACACAGGGAGTATTTTTATATTCTGTAAAAAGTTGCACTCTAAGTATTACAAAATAGCATCAGAACAAGTATTTAAATACAATTAATAAGATATTTATAGTCACAATCTTTTGTCCTTAGATATATAGTGCACCGAGTTCCAATATTTATTTAAAGGTTTTGGCACAAGAGTAGAATATGGTCTGAAATACAAAAAATCAGAACCTTATTTATTATAAAGGATAATGTTTTATCTGAAAAACTGTCACATGTTCTATAGTGAATTCATGTTTCCTAATATTACACGAAATTACCCATTGCTCTGCTCTTACTAGGACAAAACTCTAAGTGAATCAGCTCCGAGCATGCAAACATTTACACACTTAATTACTTTTAAATATGTGAGAAGCCCTATTGAGGTCTGTGAGTCAGATCCTCAACTTGTGTAAATCACAGGCCCTATTTAAATCAATAGAGCTGTGACAGTTTATATCAGCCGAAGTTTTGGCACCAGAGATACAACCCCACGCTTAAAGACAAGTACGTGCAGAAGTCTCTCTCCAAGCCTCTGGAAACTAAAGAGGTCAGGTAAACTTCACGGAAAGAGAGAGACTGCATGGAATATTATTGTGTTTAAAGTCATTCCAGACTGCTAAATACACATTTATTATAACGTCAAGATGAAAAATTATGAATCATTTACGTTTATTGCACCTTAGTTACATTGAAGATGTTGCCTTTCCAAGGCTGGAGGACAGCTGGCTCATAGTTATGACCACAAGTTACAAATATTTATGATACGAAGCAGAAGACCTTTTAGGGTAATGGAAGCTCGAAGGACGGCTTTAATGTAACAGCCTACATGCTCCACTCTTCTAGTGATGGCTCCAGAAACCAGCAGTCGTTAAACTTAACGCACAAGATACAGACTTCACAGGATCCTTGCTGAATGTAACTTAGTAGGTATGGATGAAAAAGATGCAGAGACTACAGGGAAATATAACCTTAGATGAAACTTTAAGGCAGGTGACTAACACTTGGATGCTTTTTCCAGCACTAGAGTGTGAAGGCTTATAAGGAAAGATAATGCAAGTTCTAGTGGATATGGGTAAAAGAACATGAGCACCCTGTGTATATTGGGATCTATGTGTTCTTATCTACTCCGGGGGCTGAAAGGGCATGTATTTATTTCTGTGTGTTCTGCAGTCACCTTTGATACAGTACTTCAGCGTCACACAACGATGATTTCTGCTTCCCAATGCTTCTGTGAAAAAAAAAAAATAAAAATTGCTTTTTGGGTAGCAAAAGCCGTGGAAACGTTTCTAACGCCTTTCGAACTCCCGCCAGCCAAGAACTAAACCCAGACACTCTGCATGGCCGCCCTTTGTCCTTGGTTTAAGTGAAAAGTAGCCGTTCCTTTCGCCCCGCGGATGCCGCCGCCTCCCCGGCCCCTCCACCCCGCGCAGCCCGGGGCGGGCCCCGCGCTCTGGGGCGGTGCGAGGGCGGTGCCGCCACCGCCCCCTCGGTCCCCGCTTCCTGCAGCGCGGCAGCGCCGCCGCTTCCTGCTCCTCCCCGTGGCGCGTCGGGCGGGCGAGTCCGCCATGGCCGAGCTGGCGGCCCTTTCAAACGCGGCAGCCGGCGGCAGCAGGGGGTAATGACTGGGGAAGCCTCCCGCTCCTCGCCGGGACGGGGCCGCGGGTGAGGCGGGGCGGGCAGCGGGGCTGCGCTGGCCCCGGTGCTCTCCGCGCCACACCGCGCCTGCAAGAGAGGGGTTCGCTCTTGTCTCGGTTGTCTCGGTGGAAGCGAGCCTCTTCTTTTCCTGGGCCTCCGTCTGTGCTCCCGGCCTCACCCCCAGGCCGGCGGGACAGGGTGACATCACCCTGCAATGGTGCCCGACCCCGTTGCGAGGGGGTGAGCGGGACCGGGGATGCGGGAGATCGGGACACCCCCAGGCTGGGCTGAGATGGGGGCGCGTCGGGGTCTTCCTGCGCCCCCGTGTGGCTTGGGGCACGGAGGGGCTTGTGAGGTAGCTCACTGCGTGGTCTTGCCAGGGAGCTGCCCTTCCCGGGCGGGGAAGGTGACGTTTAGCTCGGTTAGTCCTTCCTCTTGAATGATGCCAATAGACCCGAGGAAAGCAGGGTGTCGCCAGGGGAAGAGTAGGGCTTTCAAGTACATGGAAGTTTATTTTAAGCTCCATCACGTTTCTGGGCCAAACAGCAGTGATTTGGGTGGTAGTGGCTCACCAAGCAACAAACAAGTACATTACTCTCAACTCCCCTTTTGCCTCCTAGGCTCCAAAATGTGTATTTTGGTGTGATAAACTCTACTGTGGCAGTCACCATGCAGAAGACATGCATGTCTTCTGTGTCCCTTCAGAAGTGAAGACATCCCATTTAATTAAGCTTGATGGGAGTGTTACTGTATAGCTGGTTTGGTGGATTGGAGAAAAGGAGTAGTTGCACTTGATGTAGCAGTCTGTTGCTGTATCAGGAGCAGTATCCCCCTGGTTTTGGATAATGTCTGTCTTCATAGTTGGTTTGAGATAAGTGGATTAGTGAAAATGCATGAGAAGTGTTTGTGTGCTCCCTTTCTGATTCGTTTACAGGCTGCTGCACAACACAGATTGTTCCTTTTCTCCAGTGGGACCACTAGTTATAAGAACAGGCATAGAGTAGAGTGTGCTTTCTCAGGGCGTAATTTGTGTGTTTCATCTTTTTGGTGGTACTTCTGTAAGTAGTACCAATAGGTGCTATTCCTACTAGTCTTATACCTTTGCCTTTCCAGTTAGCTTTGGGGACTGTTTTGCTGTATGTCCCTCCCTTTCTTTCTGGTTGTAATTTTCCAGTTAGCACTGGAGTCTCCTAAATGGTGTCTACCACTCCTTTCTCAGGCAGGCCTGACTGGCTTTGTGCAACTCCTTAGAAATCTGTACCAGCTTCTCTGAGCAAAAGTGTCTGGAAGTTCTCCAAGATTTTAACCTCGGGAGGATTACAGTAAGTTGGATTTATATTTTCAAGTACAACTCAGTTGACCTGATAAAACCCTGGAGACCCTACCGTTGGTCTGCATAGCATTTTTTCCCCTGTGTCGTTGGCAGTATGCTCCCATGTTGATTTTTTTTCTTAGAATGTTATTGTAGCATGCAGTGGAGCTATCTTAAAATGACAAGCCAAATCAACCTGTTGAGAGCCTCCGTATATTTATTGAAGTGGGCCATTCTGCTGCTACTATAATGGTCTGAAATTCACTTGTCATGTGGGATTTGTATAGTGCTTTTTATGTCCTGCCCCAGGTGCTTCATGTTATAATAAACTGGTTTTGGCTTAGACTTAGGAAGAAGCTGAAATGCAAAATTGTGTTATCCTTGCTCTTTTATTTGCGATGGAAAAGCGGAGGCTGTAGAACAAAGTTTGAGGAGCTTCATGCATGGAGGGATTTCTGTTCTGGTAAGGAATGTGTTGCTTTGGATTAACTGGAAAGGAACTTTGGAAGTTTTTGTGGCCTTTTTAGCTGGAGAGGACTTTTTGCAGTTACTGGAAGGAAGTTAAATTCCAGATGTATTTGTGATGGTAGTGTGTTTGTTTGGATTGTTGTTTTTTGTTTTGTTTTGTGTTTTTTTTTGAATCCTGTGCCTTCAGGTAGAAAAATCTATTTGATCGAGTTATTTTTGATTCTGAAAATTGTTGGTGGAGCTTCAAAACAGGTGTGAGCTAGTGCAGGAGTTTTTCTGGGAAGTTAGGAAAATGAGGGGGAGTGAGGATTTTTTAATCTACTTACTTGTAAACTGTCTTCTCTTTCTGCAAGCAGTTGCTTATGCCACCTGGATTCACATATGAAGCAATTTGCTTTCAATTGGTTGTGCCTTTGCATGAATAGGGAGATTGAAGAGAACAGCAGTCTCTAAATGAGATTTGGATTGCTCCTTAACATAATAAGGTCTTTAAAGCCTCAATCTACTTATATTCTATGTGCAGCCTAAACCTATTTGGGGAGAGAGACCAGAGAAATGATTGCTTCCTTGCTGTATGTTTTGTGCATACCTATATTAAGATTCTGTACAGTAAAGTATAACAAGAGCTACCCTGTCAGTTGTCTTTATTCCTGGCATGGCTCAATGCTAAACTACACTAGCCTTATTTTAATGAGTAGCTGATAGGCAGGGAGAAGTGTGCTATTTACAGCTGTCAGGATAGTGATGTGGAGCTCTGCATTGGATGCAGAGAATAGAAGTGGTGGGAAGAAAATAACTGGCAACGAAACTGATGCCATGCTATTTGGGGAGTGGACCTAGCAGATGTCTTTTTCTACAATAGCAATGATTTAAATAGTTTTAGTTCTTCTTCACCGGATAGCGTAGTAGCTCTGTGAAGTCCTTTAATTTTTAACTGGGAAGTACTTTTGAAGAACATGCTGTAACTGTTTGGTTTTGTGGGGTTTAGTGATGGCTGAGTGTGTTTCGAGCAATGATGCTGTCATCTGGGACATGGACAAGCAGGTGGGTTTTGATTCCCCTGAATAGGAGGCCAAGGGTCTAATGTGAAAGTTCAGCATTAAGGTTTCAGACTATTGCACAGAAGCAAAAGATCATATATGGACAGATACGAAATGAAACAGGAGTTGGGAGCCTAAGTATGTGGGCAAGGTCAAAGTTTCCAGGGCCTAGCTCATGTTGCCTGCCGTGGAAGTAAAATACTGTTGGAGAGATGAGTAAGAACTGTTTTTCTCAAAGAACAGCATTGCTTAAAATTAAAAGGTTTGCGATTACATATATAAAATGGGAAAAAATGTGTTAGCTAGTGTTACTTGGAAGTTTTCTGGCCTCAGATGTGAGGAGAGCTGCTAGAACAGAGCTTGTAGGAGTTCAATATGCCAGTTGGCAAGCTGGTGAAATCCTGCGCAGGGTGGTTGGATAACTTGTGAACAGCATTGGATACTGCATGTTTACTTCCTTCAGGTGATAAGTACAGGAAATGCCAAGCACTGTAAACACCTCTGATAAGGTACAGCAATACTGAACACAGACACAGGAAGGGAAAATGTTTGCTCTGACTGGACAGTGGTATAAACAGGTTTGATTTTTCAGCTTTGTGGATGGCTCTTCTGCAGATATGGGACTCTTCTGGTTTTGAAGGGGACACAGATCTATGCAACCTCTGGTTTCTTTCCTTGGGGGTAGAAGCCAGCTCTCACTTTGAGTATGGTTAACTGAAGATGACAGAGAAGGAAGAGGTAAAGGCAGCTTTCCCACTGAGGCGAGTCTATCTGGAAAATATGATAGGAGATAAGTGGCCAACTTCACACTGGCTTGATCCCAGCATGCTGTGGGAGGGTGAATAAAGGTCTTCTGAGTTCCCTCAAGACTTGAAGCAGGAGATGTGGGGGACCATATCCCCATAGAAGTGGAGCATGGAACTAGCAATAGGTGGTTTGATTGCCTTGTCACGTAGTAAGTGCAGTCAGTGTTGTAGATGCCCCCTGTGGAGCTTAACTGTATTTACCTGTTTCTTCAATCTTCCTGCCTCACTTCAGGGACTGTCTCTAAGCTTTCTAAAAAAAAATCTATATTAGTTATCTGTCATCATCAGTGGCATTTAGACTTGTTGCTTTTTCGTCCTCTTCCCTACCTCCCCCTCCGCAGTGAATCACAGAAGGGCTGTTTTTCTTAGTCATTAACTGTAGGTGTTTGCACACCCCAGCACAAGCAGCTCAAGAGGAAAATTTAGCAGACAGCTGTCTGGCAATTTGGAATTAAATCAGAAGTACTTTTGTGGGTTCTAATTAAAAAATTATTTTTGTAAACAAGAAGTATACTTGTAGTAACTAAAAGATTCTTTTCTACAAATAAGTAGTACAGTTATTTCGTTGTATTCATTATGAGAAGGAGAGGTGGTTATAACTTATTTCACTTGGAGTGAAATATCATGACTCTTTTTTTCCTTATGATACCCCATGTTTGATACTTATCTCACAGATGCTTTTTTGGTATTGGCTTTTATTTTCATCTGTAGAACTCCATTTTAGCTTCTGACCATGGCTTGACTGTTCATGGAGAGCAGAGAGTTACTCTGAAATAAGTTTTGTGTTTTGAATTGATATCTTAACCTTAGTTCAAATTAACTTTAGTTACAGATATAAAAACCTTTAAGAACAAAGTTACCACTCTTCTCAAGAAAATTTAATAGATTAATAGCATAATGAAAGTTGGAGTTTATGTATATGAGACCAGTCCTAACTCACTATGTGCTTGTAAGAACTGACACTATTGATGAGTGGGACAGAGGACAGATTCTGTGTTGGTCTTATCTTTGATCTTCTGGATCAAACATATTTGTGACTTCTCCAGATTTCTAAAGGACTGCAACAAGCGCTTTAAAGATGATCTAATGATTTTTTTTGAAGTGGAAAATCTAAGAAATCAACTAAACCCCCCCCCAACCCAAACATTGAAATGCTCTGTAAAGACTTAGCCTTATTACACATCACCTTCTATTCTGTATCATGCTTTCCTATGCCATTTTTATGTTGGCTGTATGGATGTTTTACTTCTTTCAGTGCTGTTTGAAGACAAGTAGACTTGGACTTAAGGATGTAGGAGCAAATACTACTCTGTTCATGAGGAATGTGAAAAATGCCTGGTTTCAAAGACTAAGGAGCTCATCTCCTGTTGTTGTGCTGATATGGAGAGTTAAATAGGTCATCAGCATTGGATGTCAGGAAATACAATTAAGTTTATAAAGTGAGCATTACTATTACCACAATCTTACTTAATGTAACAACATAAATGTTGAGATATTTTGAGACTCTGCCCTTGGCCACTTGAGGTGAGAGGGAAATACTAGTGGAAAAGGCCTTCCAGATGAAGTTTTCTTTCTACATGGACTTTTGGGTAAGCTCTGGAACTGTGATGGTGATATGCTGAGTGTTCAAAACTGGCAGTGAAGTTTAGAGTAGTGTTACTTAGTCAGGGGGTTGCTGACCTCCAGTGAGAAACTCTGCATATTGGCTTTTTCCTTCTTACTTCAATGCGTAGCTTCCAAAATTGCTTGGAATACTAAAGAATACCCACCTAGCTGGATTAGGTGAAGAAGAGTGACAGATATAGAAATCGTAAACTAAACAGCTAGTTGGAAAACTGTGAGAGCTAACCATTTGAAAAGTGTGCCAGTGCCTGCAAAAGAATGGATCAGAGATCCATCTGGCTTGGATGTTGCCTAATTTTGGAAATCTTGGTGTTACTGTTTTTTGTTTTTCCCAATCACAGATTAAACTATGATATAAAATGGAAACATTATTTTCATACCTCTGAGGTAATGGAAATAAATAACTAATTAATTCAGAACTGTGATAATGACTGTTCAGGTATAAAGAGCAAAGGAAAACAGAGAAGTGGATTGGCTGGATGAGGTTGAAGGTGTCTCAGAACTGTCAGTGAAAAGTCACCTGGGAAGCTAATAAGGTGAGTAATATTTGTTGTGTTCTGTGGAGATTTGTGGTTTTCTGTGGTTGATGTGTATTCTAACCAGTCACATAATGGGATTTTGGTCAGTGAAACAGCACAGAAATGCTGACCTGTTACTGACCAAGATGATTGGTACATGAACGCGTTTTGCAAGCAGGGTGATAGTACTTTTTGACGTGGGCCTCTTTCAACTATGATGCTGAAAATTGTCATCTAAATGTTTGTTCTACTTTACAAGGAAAACTTGCTGAAAGCCATTTATAACAGTGGTTGTGCTACTAACGCTTGAGTCAGAATGAAGTTGGATTAAAGGGCATTTTGCCCTTAAGTTAAATGGCACTTTGCAAAATGTTTATCCACTTTGTATTGTGCAAACATGGGACTTTAAGCCTCACAGTGGTAAGACTGCATCAAAGGTCAAGTTACAAAGAGTTGGAGAACACAATGTGAAGAACGATGAAATTGTACCAGATAGGGGTAAAATATGCTTCTGAGTTTTATAATTATGGAAATAACTTATGATTTGCTTTTTTTTCTTGTTAAAATTTTTTAAATTTTGATTTTCTAAAATTTCTAAAATTTTGAGGATACCTAACATTTTTTAACTAAAACTGATAAATATGATTATTAAAATTGACGTGCCCAGCTACTGCCAAAAATTCTGTAACTGTTTAACTGAAATGTAGCTATTGTAGGTATGAAACTTGGATCAGGAGACAGTGTATGTCTTGCCTTTTTACTTTTGGCAATTGTTTTATGCACTTGCTATATGCTAGTGAGCAGCTCATTCAAAATAATAGTTTTTATTGTGCATACAATCAACAGATAGTCTTTAAAGGTGAAATTCTAGATCAAAATGGACAATTGTCTTGTCCTGTCCCATCAAAGCCATATGTGAGCTCACTTTACTAGATTTTAATTTGATTTGCTGTCCTGTTTAGATGGATGGAGGAAAGACTGGCATAGTATATATGACACCCAATAATATATTTGAGAACCAGTACTCTTTTTGCTAGGATAGCTTTACATGCAAGCCAAATAATTAACTCCATGTGAAGAGAAAAGTAGTTTGAGAGGTTATAGTGCTGGTGTGTTTGTTTGCTTTGGTTGAATGTGTGCTGCTGTGGCCTAAATTCTTGGATGCTGAGAAATCCAAACTCTCTCTAGAGGAAACTTTTGTGATTGGTGAAGACATTATGAGGGCACATTTGGCAGTGAGATAAAGGGCTGAATAAGAGAATACAGCTTCAACCAAATGTCTTATTTCTCTCTTCTTACCTCTGTTTCAGATGTCATCTCTACCAAGGAGAGTGAAATATCAAACCAAGACCCTTACATCAGAAGAACTACCTTCGTTTCTTAATTCGTAAGATCATTTTTTTCCTTAGGATTTTTTTAAAGGTTTATACTAAGCACGAGCAATTGCTTAAGAACAACACTCAGTTTCTGAGAGGTTGATTAAAAATTTTTCATGCACACAACTTCAAATATAAAACACAAATTACGTATGTTTCTTCATGCTGGCATGCTATCGTGAAAGGGAATTGCCAGTTCTCCAAACAGAATCAGATGTGTACACATCCCCAGAACAAATTTCATAAAAGTTGGTAAATTGTTCAAGTCATTAGCTCTGCAGCAGTGTGAAAGACCTGTATTTGTTGAATCTACCTACCTTTCTGGTAGTTCTTACTTTGCTTTCTTTCATACCAGAAAACTCAAATTAGCTTGTGTATGTACATTTTTTATTCTTATAGGCAATATTGTTGATTCGTTTGTTTTTCAGGAGCTCTGAATCAGAGGAGGAAGAGGAGGAATGGAAACCAAAACCAAAAATCGCCAAGAAACGTTGTTTGCCAAAGAAAAATGAGGCAAAAATTAAAAAAGCTGCTGTTCCACAGCCAGCTGGGGCCAAGAAAACGGTCAAGAAGGTAGCAATAAAAGAGGAATTGGTGAGTATCTATAAGCAAGAGACATATAATTACTGCAGTTGGCAAGTAACATGACCAGAATTTTTCCAGCTTTGGTTCGGTTGGTTGACTGAGTCTGATCAGCTTGTATGATTCCACTGTTCCTGTAAATATTCAATATGTTGGATAAACATGGCTTTCTTATGCATTGAAGTGTCCATATCTAAGGGCTGCCTTGAAAATTTTGGCCGATGATAATGGGACGTGGTTTTCCCTGGAGATCTTTCGACAATGTAAATAAATGATACCTGTCTTCTTTCTCTGATATCTCTGGTTTCTGAATTGCACCTTTGACATCTTCTACTTTTTCACTGGCTGGGTAGCACAAAAAAAAGGAGCCTGTGCTTACATTTTCTTGCATGGCTGTCCAATCCAGTAAGGATTACAGTCTTAATATGATTAATATAAAATGCTGTTTTCTTGGAGATCACTTGCCTCTGTCAAATATTAACATCAGAGATCACACCATGGCAAAGCCAGTCCTTCTGCCTTCTGAAGATGATCTCTCTGGAAATTCAGGAAAGAAGGTGTGGCTTGTCCAAGGTTAAACTGTATCTTGGCAGACCGAATCTCAGTTCCAGTTCTCATGCTGGGAACCTAATTCATTAGGAGAGTGCTTACCTGCCCTACTTTTTCCTGTTTTGTTGAGATGAGTGGAGGTAAAGACTGTAGGCCAGTGTCTTCTGAATCAGAGTCCAATTAAGTTCTTTCCTGCATAATTTTATTTAGTCTTTTAAATCACAGTTCTACTGGATGTGTTTGTATCATTTCCTCCATGAAAGATATATTTCAGATTATTTGATTTCTGGCTTGGCATTTCGCTGCTGAACAGGGGCATCACTTGGGAAAATGATGTCTGTTAGCAAGTCTTTCTAGATTTTAAATGCAGTGTTGAACTACTTTGTAACAGTCAATGCTTAATATGGTTTCAATGTCTTTTTGGCAGGATGTGTCCTTGCCTATTGCACCTGTAGAAGATAATAGAATGCAACTTCTAAAACCTAAGGATGAAGATGTAGGCACTAAACCAAAAAGTTTAAATCAAAAGCCAGAAGTGCCTAAAAAAATGGAAATAAATTCATTCCAGGGGAAAAACAAAAAGGGTTTAGGGAGCGATGAGAAACCCTCAACAAGTGTTCCTGTAGTGGGGAATCAAGTGAAACATGAGAAATGTGAAGAGGCTTTTGCATTTGATGAACCACCCTCTAAAAAGATTAAGTTGAATGCATGTCCTGAAGGAAAGCCAGTTAAAAATCTTGGAAGGAACAAAATAAAAGAAGAATTTGAAATGAACTGGGATATTGTACAGGTATGAGATCTTTTCCTTTTCCGAGTTATCAATGAAACTATTTCATACATAACTGGCATTTAGAATCTTAACATAAAATTTCAGTCCTCTGAAGTTAAGTAGTCATTTAACCTCTGCTTAAGCTGTCATACTACATGTATAAATATAGATGTTGGTTGGTAACTGTTAGCATTCTGGTATTTGTGACTTTGGCAGTCTTTAGTACAAATCCTGTAACAGTTTGCCTGTTTCACCTTTATCAGCACATGGTTTTTTTGTGGATGTACTCAACTGAAACTCCTTCAGGAAGGGATGCTGAAAGATTTGGGATGACTGTGTGCACAGTTTCAGTTTAAGATTTAATTAGTGTGGATTGTTTTGTTGTAGAGACTCATTTGAGTGTTTATGGTCCCATCACGGAGGAGATCGTGTTCCTCACACAGCAGTGACATCAAGGGAGATACCGTCTTTGTTTTTGTAGGATGTTAACTTTGAAGCTGTTCAGGTGAAGACAGTTTTAGGATAGCTCTTGTGCTGGGAGACTAGGTGTGGTTATGGAAGATTTTAATATGAGCAGAATGGGAATAGTTAGGACACATTGTATTCATCATCCTTAGTACTCGCTGCTTGAGAAGACTATAAAATTTTGTTAGTGAGTTTCCTAAGATATTCTCGGAAATACAGATGGTGAATTTGATCCTTGTGTATTGCTGCTCTAAAAGCAGTGACTATGATCGCACGGGTGTTGTTATATTTTAGGCTTCAGGATAAAACTTTTGAAAGGCTTTTATATCAGCTATCTATGGGATTAACTGTAGTGAAATGCAAACAAACTGTGACAGTTAAAATGTTACTAAGATAAGCTGTTTGTGTAGTTTTTAATTAATTTCACATTGATACACTATAATTTTATCTTTAGAAAGCTCAATTTGTACAAAATCATGTTTAACTTTGTGAGGTTTGGTTCATCTTGAGACTCTTAGTAGTATCATGTTAGTTTCCTGTTATTGGTTAAGTGGGTTTTGGGTCAGCTCTGGCTTTGTGGGTTTTGTTTATTTGTTTAGTTTAACCATAATGTATGTCATTGTTGGCTTAAAAAAAAAAAGCCAAATTTTTTCAGTTGCCATGTACAGTTTACTGTCTTTCTATTTTGTTTTATAATTTTGGTTTGGTCTTTTTTCTGTTCCCAAGAGGCAATCCTTCCTGCTTTTTTTTACTGTGGTTACAAGTTTCTGGAAATATTGGTTGCTGCATGTCTTGCTGAAATACTGGATGTGATGGCTGGATGGATGAAAATCCTGACATCCACTCTTAGGGGGGACAGTAGTCCCTGCTGGCCAGCGGAATATTCTGGGAGTGGTTTTGAATGTTGAGTGAGAGTCTCTTTAAAGCAATCTACCACCTTTCTTAAGTGTGTTTTGTTTCTTTGCTGTGTTTTGTTGTTTTTTCTTTTCTCCTTTGACAGGCCTTGTCAGACATAACAAATGTTGAGCCATGGGTATGTGAAAACTTAATTAATCTCTTTCAAGAAGAAAACACAATTCCTTTTATTGCTCGGTATCGAAAAGAGCTCATTAATAATCTGGAAGCCGACGCCTTGCGAGAAATGCAGCAAACCCTGGAAGAGCTACGGTAAGTTAGCACAAGGAGGTATCTGGGTGGGAGGTAAGTAACAACTGACTACTGCTTCTGTGTCCCTCTTTTTGGCACTTTGTATACACTGCAACTATAAAGGAGCTTATAAAAAAAAGGGTTTAAAACTGAGATAATTATGCTTGATACCCCCCTGGGATTTTGTTGGGTTTTTGTGATTGGTTGGGTTTTTGTTGGTTTGTTTTTTTTTTTTAACTCTAAGTAACAAGACATCTAGCATTATTAATTGCCAAAGAAAAACTAATATCTTAATTTCCTTGCAGTTTATTACAACTGCACAGAAAAAAATTTGTACTGAAAGAGTAGTTTATAGTTGCTGGAGATATGTAGCCAGATGAGATGTAAACTGCATCTTAGAAAAAGATCTTAGAAAAAGAATCACTAAGAATCCCTTGGCTCCCTGCTTGGAGCAGGTAAGCCTCTAGCAAAGAGCCCTTCTTGAGGTTGGAGTGTACCAGGAGAGCAGGCTAAACTCTCCCAGGCCATTGCAGCAAAGAAATGATCAACAAAGCTTGTTGCAGTGATGGGTGAGACTGCTTTCATTCCTTCTTGCTTTTGGGTGGCCACATGTTCTTGAAATGACAATTGCACAGACTTGCCAGCTGTTCGGTCAACATGGTACCTTCCTCCTTGTACTCCCTGCTATCCCTTATCAAGAGGTTCTTTCCAAAGAAGGAAGGTAACCTGAGAGAGTTCTTGTCTGAACAAGTAATTTCAATAACAAAATACCTCTACTGCTTGCAGTTGGTCATGTGTATCTTATTGAAGACCTGGGAGTTTAAATCTGGTACCCTGTGCTTGATGCTGCAGAACTATCTGTACATGAATTGCAGCTGTAAGTGCTCATCAGCGTGGGTTTATCTTGGGGCCTTTTTGTTTGGCTTCTAGGTCAGTAATCTTGTAGAAATGTAAGTAGCAGTATTGACTATCAGTATTGTTTTCCCTAAAGCTACCACAAGATATTTTGATACAATTTTGAAATAATTGGAGAAAGAGAGTAATGGTTAGAAACTTTCGGATTATCAGACTTGGTTTGTTGAGGATTAGCATGAGATACCATCTTCAGGGGTTCCAGAGAGTTTCAGCAGTGTAATACTCAAGGTCACAATCAACAGACTTTTTAATTCACTGTGAAATGTGACTGTTAATATTAATCTCTTGCATTTTAGTACTGTTGCAAAGAAGACACATACAACGATACAGAAGTTGAAGAAAGAAGGAAAATTATCTGGTTGCCTTTTGAAAGCATTATTAAATTGCAGAACTTTGGAAGAATTGGACCATGTGGTCAGTAGTCTGGTCTCTTTCAGATCACCCTTAGTTTAAATGTAATCTTGCATAACTAAATAGTGCATAATGTCAAGTTCGTAGCATGACTGAAATATTTCCTTGCTTTTTAATAACTATGTTTTGTTTTCTTTTTTGGTATAAGTCTACACCTTATAAAACTGGGAGTAAAGGCACCAAAGCCCAGAGGGCCAAGCAGCTGGGATTAGAACCTGCTGCTCTCTCCCTCCTGCAGAACCCTGTGGAACTCAATCTCTTTTCTTACATTAGACCCAATACCAAAGGTAAGTGCTCTTCTTCTATGAACAGTAATGTCTTAAATATCTGAAAATATTTTAAAACGGGAATTACTTTGAATTGTTCTGGTATTGCTGGACTACTTTAAATTCAGCAGCACTTTAAGCAACATGTGGTAAGAGTTTACATTTAATACCATGACTCTCCAACCTTACCTGTCTCTTAGTAAATAGTAATAATGGTATAAAAGAGACAGAAGTCTGGAGACCTTACAGTTGACATCTGTATTTACTGGTAAGAGAGAGGGAACTGCCCCACACACCTGAAAACTCTCCATGGTTCTACTTGAATTGTTTCCTGAAGAGTCGATGGTACAAGAGGCTTATGCCTGACATGAAGGAAATGTCATCTAGCAAAACATATCTTAATAAAAACTGGCCTTGGTGATTGAGAATGAGCAGGAGAGTTCTTGTTATTGAATGACAGTAGGGATTGGAGATGTAATCTCTGAAATTTGACCAAGAACTTTTAAAAATGTGATTGTCACGAATAGACTACAGAATTGTGTGTCTTTGTGGATGCAGTTATGGGTGAATCTGTAGGGGGCAATCTCTGACAATAAAATGCCAAGATTCCTGCATCCTTCTTTATGATGTTAAAATAGAGATGTACTTCTGTTCTTCCCTGCCCCAACTTTTGCAATTTCAACATTAAGATAATGAACCTCCTTAGTAAGGCTGACTCTTACTCTTCCGACTTCAGTTTATTTTATTTAAATATTGCTTATAAAACTCTGCTAATTTTGCACTGAAAATCAGTTACCAAATATTTTGATTTTTAGTTAACTGTGTTTTAGCATATGTCATTACTTCATACAGCAGTATATTGCAGCCACGCATTGACTGTTCTGGCAGAGTCTAAAGAGCCAAAAGAAAACCTTCATGGTGGAAGTTCAAATAAATTATTTAGAGTATATTCAGAAGGAAGTGCTATTTGTTGCAGCATAAACAATAGCTTTTGAAAATCAGTACACCTATTTTCAATTTTGTGCTAAAAATAATTCTGCTTAGGTTTATATAATGGCTTGCATTTGAAAGACCTCAGAAATTTATATACATCTATGAACTGGGTCACTTTCATCAACTTGGGAGCCAGTTTGTCAACCTATATACAGCTTGAGATCAGAGTGAATTTGCAGTACAGAAAAGTTTTCATCGAATCTTAATATTTCATTCTTTCAAATTCTCAATGTTTTTCACCTTATACTAAAAATAAACTGAAATAAAAACACCAGTTCATGTTTCAAAGCCAGACCTTGGAAAGTTAAGGAAGCAGACTCACCAGAAAATTTAGTTCTTCCTTTTAGTTGTATGAACGGTCAAATATTTCTCTCATTACACAAACATGTGCTGGTGGACACAGTAAAATACCCATGGAAACTTTATGATTTTAATTCTGACTGGGTTTGGCCTATGCTGTCTCGTTCAGATTCTCTACTAGAATTAAAATAATTTTGCCATGCACACTTGTGGTACTTTAGTGTCTTAATTCATATTCAACATGGTGCATGTCCTAAAATTCCCTTAGCTTTGTGTTCTGACATGACATTACTTTTGCCATAAGAAACACTAACTTGTAAATGTAAGGATCCAAATTTTGTAACTTCTGATAAGTTCAGGCATTTAATAATGTATTCTTATTCTTGATTTTTTTTTCTTTCTAGCAGTTAAGTTTAGCTTCCTTGTCTTAAAGAAGGGCAAGATGAATTTTTTACGGTGTGTAACTTTATAGCCCAGTCAGAAGCAGGATTCTGGATTCAATATAATGAATAGCTAGAACTATGCAATTTTTTAAAATAGTGTTAATAAAGCTCTTTCAAGATATTGGTAGTCCATCAGACAGCAAAATGAAAAATAATGTGTGTTGAAGGAAACAGTTAATGCTGCATTTGCGAGCTCTAGGATTCTTGCTTTTTGCTCTGAAGCATTCATTCCTGATTGTTGCTTGAAACAGGTTAGATAATACTGAACTAAAATACAAGATGTCACTTTTATTTCATTGTCTTCTGGTTCTGGTCCAATTCAATCACTGTGCGAAGGAGAATAACGTACCGCTTCTGGCCTTTTGAATTAAGGGATGGTTCTGCCTGTTGGAAATTAACTGAATAATTCTGTTATCTCTCCAGAGATACAAAAACATTTATAACTTCATGTCTTTGAAGACATTTTATGACTTTAGTGTTTTGTAGGAGGGGTTGACGGTATCCTGACATCAGAAGTGTCGTTGTGCAAACTCCTGCTACAAACCTGTGGAAATATGAAAGTATTACACAGAGAAAAGACAGGATTGCCTGTGAAGAACTTAGACAGTTTTCATATCAGTAGTAAAATGTGTGGACTTCTGTTGCAGTTACTAATTTTATTAAAGCTTCAAAAATTATTTTTAAATATCCAATTTTACTATTTTAAATAATTAATTTATATCATGAATGTCAAGATCCATTAGCATCAAAGTCAATAAAATGAGAGAAAAGTAATTTTTTTTGTCCTTTTGTCTTATGATAATTCATTGGTCACTTTAGGCTCATTAAAAATATAATAGTCAGATGTTTTGGAAAGGAAGTTTAGTTGGTAACAAAATTTTGATGAATTAGAATTCTTTGAAACCTCTGCAAGTCAGTCAGATATCTTTAATCAGTAATCTTTCAGCTTGTATGTATTTTCTTAGTGCCTATGCAGTTGTGTAATTTTTTTGTATTAGTTTTTTCTGTATTTATTAACTGTATATTATATTGACTGTATTCTATAATTATTGTTTTCTAAGGGCTTGCAAATATCCAGGAGGTAGAGACTGGAGTACAGCATATTTTAGCAGACATCTTTGCTAAAGACAAAGATACACTGGATTTTATCAGAAAACTGTAAGTTTCATTCTTACTTTCTAAAGTTTTCTGGTTACATGGTAAGATTCAGTCTCCCAGCATCCTGATACAGAACTTTTTTTTAATGATAGGAAAACCATGTTACTGTGAGATTTAGGTCCATTCCTGTGTACACTTGTTAACCCCTCTGCCTATCTGGCTGTCAGTTGAGGAGAGATCTGCTGTAGGCATGGTGTGATGCTGTGACTCCCAAAGAATATAAAATTCTCTGTGGCTCTGCTCCACATACAGCAGTTCTCCCTTGCAGTTAGTGACCCATAAGGGAATTTTCCATCCTTGCACTTTCTTCAAGCTATAACTTTTCAGAGATACGTCTTTTTAAGCTATTGCTCCAATAGCTGACTTGACACCAGTCAGTGTAATTAGGGTGCAGTGATGGTTGATTTTGGCATTGGTAGTCAATAAGGCAAACAAATATGACTGGGTTTAAAGCAGGAGTTACTGATCCTTTAATTGTGTTAGCTGAATTTATGTTTTCTTACATTACCTGACTTCAGTGTTGCCATGTCTGGGCAATTGGTATGACAGAGTAATAGCCACTTGTTATTTTCTCTGCTGTGTGCCATCTGGGACGGAGAAGAGAATTATCAAAGAACATGTGCTGCCTTAGGGGCAAGCAATATTGTTTTGAGTCAGCAGTGGGATAATTTCAGTGAAGGGGTTGTTTTGTAAAGGATGTGCCGTCACTACCTGACTATCACTTTCATTCTTTTGACCACTGGAAGTTCCTTAGTGTAACAGTCAGTGCTTTACAGATCAATCCTGTGGATCTGAAGTGTGTTGTGTGTATGGTAATCACAAGGAACATTCAGGAAGCTATCTGTTTGGGATCCCTGTTACTCCTAAAAATAATGAAAATTTCTATGGTTGTTAAGTGCTCAAAGCAAGAAATTAATTCTGAGGCTGGGTAGATTCAAGAGAGATATTGCATTTCTATAAAACAGAGAACTACTGTAACTTTTTTTTTTTTTTCAACTTCCCAAAATTTGTTGGGTGAAGTTTAACCCATAACTGACGAAACTGAAGTGCCAGTGGTGGCTTTTGAGTATCCATTCCCTTCAGGAGAAGGGCTGTGATAGCTTTTTCTGAGGTTTACTTGAATGTCTTCTCTTGGTATGTTCCAGTCAGTATAAGTTATGTCAGTCTCAGCATTAAGATATGTCATCCAGTTCTACAGGTAATTAGAGTTAACATAATCTGTAATTGAGCAGATTCCAAACTGCTTTTTTATTTAATATGTGCAGTAATGACTTGTTACAAGTTTCATGCTAAAACACCTTATTAATATCTGTTTTTTCTATTCAGATGTCAGCAGAGGTACATTTCCATTCGGTCAACCTTGGCAAAAGTGTCATCCAAAAGTGGAAATGAAAAAGATATTAATAAATTCCAACTCTACCATGAGTTTTCTTGCAATATAAAGAGCATTCAGCATCATCAGGTACAATTTCAAATTTCTATTTTTTTCTTTGAATTTTAACTGTGGGAAACGTGGCTTTGTTTTTTAATTTTGTTGCTTCAAACTGATTCTAAAGATGCTTTCTTTTTCTTTATATTAGAAGTTAAGGCTTTCAAATTCTTGAAATGCAGGACTAAGCTGTTAGTCTCTGTTTTAAGAAACTGAGCAAAGGACTGCTATTCAGTATGCCCATTGTGTAATTAATTTTCATTCAACAAATACTTATAATGATTTATGTATCAGATAAATCATACCAATATTGAAATACTTTTGGTGCATGTCATACCCTCCCTCCCTTCCCCTGGTGACAAGTGCATATCGAGAGTCATCGGTGGGGGGATAAAAGCTAAGCAATGACATACCCTGTAGGGGTCAGACTGGGGTAGAAGTGACATAGTAGTGGAAACTGCTTGGTTGCAGTGTAGGAATTTGAAGCAAACATGGATAAACTTATTCTTGTTTCCTTTGGATGTTTGCTGCAGCACTGAATCAGAGTGCTCCGAGCCATTTGACACTAAACCTGACAGGTGAAACTGGTGAGAAGTATCAGGAAAGGGTCCAGAAAACTGAAATTAAAAGTGACCTACAAAAGCAGCTCAGGGGAACATCCCATACACTACTCCAAAAATGGGTTTGTTTTGCAAGTCATCAGTATTCCCTTTGATGAAGCATCTTTGGTTATCATAGATTTGTATAACTAGATAAGGAAATAAAGGATGAAGCAAACTTACTAGCTGATGAGAAACTGGTGATGGCTAGGCTATCACTGTTCCTGAAGTTCAAAGGCTGAAGTGTGATGCACTCTATACAATTGTCAAGACCTTTGAGATAATTCATAACTAATCACCAAGTGAATTGTCTCTTGTTTTGGTCACAATTACCTAGTTTAAAAAAAAAAAAAAAAGACCAACTCAACAAAAAAAACCCAAAAGAAAATCTCCAAACCAAAACAAACCATAATACCACACAAACAGACCCTCTTGGCTGCTTCTAACTAGAAATGTCCTTTTCGTTTAGAAGGCTGTTATATGCTCTCATTTTTTCTGTGCTTTCCATGTTAAAACAGTGTGATGTTTTGAAGTAATAAAGGATTTTATTGTCTTAAAATGTCTTGAAATTGTTTTATTACAAAAACTATTTCACAGCGTGGATGGGCTAATTTTTACAGTTTCCCACCCTCCAATATGAAAGGTGTTAGGTGAAAGGCTAGATAGCTACTAGTGATTTTAGTAGACAAGTCTTCTGTAGATATTTGAAGAGGTAGCTGTAGTTGTTTTCATCTGTTGACTACTGTGATGACATTCACAAAGATTTGTAGATTCATCAGGAAATTAAGTGCTGTGGTGTATGGATTTTTGTGTGCTTTACTGTTGAAGGAATACTTGGACTGTCAAAGACTACTTAGTTTCACCTGCACTGACAGTGGTGAATACTGAGATATGCAACATGTTTTGGGTGAGCAAGTGTTTCCTGGGATGATAGTATAACTTACTTGTCTGAGGCATCCTTTTTTTTTTTTTATTTAAGAAAAACTGTTGCTTAGTTGGAGCCAAGGCTAGAAACCATGTTTCCCAAACTTGGTCAACGTTTTGATCGTGTGACTGCGTTGTTTCTTACCCAGGATATGTCCTTAGTTTGTTTGATATTAACTTGATCTGTTCTGCTTTATTCTTCCTTGTGTCTGTTGCTAACCTTAATGTCTCTTTCATTACCTATTCTAGCTCTCTGGTGAAGTCATAACAGCTGATTTTGCAGCTGGTGGTGTTGTAATAATGGCATATTTTTGCACACATACCTGCTGTCTTTCATCTGTATAGTACTGCTATTGACTGTTCTACCACACTGAATATTTCTGTATTGTGAATTGTAGAAGTCTGAGTTGCTTGTGCTTTGCTGAGGTTTCAAGGCTCAAGGTATAGCAGGGCTCTTTTGTCCTAATTGAGGAAAAATGCATTTTATGATCATTTCTGACATTAGAATTTGCAGAGTTCTCTGTTTTGTAAATGTACTTTAACTTTTTATGTCTCTTTTTGGTTCTTTGTTTCTTTGTTAGTTTTTCAGTTTCTGTCTTTCTCCCTTTTTTATTTTGATAATGAAATGAGAGAAAAAGTTGGTTTTGGTTTCTTTTATCTGCCATTTCTTCATTAAGCTGAAACCCAGATATTGTACTTTCAAAAGTCTTTCTCATTACCTTCAATTTCTTTATCACCTGACCTTATTCCCCTACTGGTGCAAGTTGCCATTTTTAAATTTCTTTTATTTCATTGGGTTATGACCATTCTCTTTAGTACCTGAAAGTCTTTATTTTTTCTTTCACCTAAGGCTTTGAAGAAATACTTCTTTTTTTTGCATTTAAAAACTGGTAAAAACATATTCTTTTAAGAATAGAGTAAAAGATGGCTTCAAGGGAAGAAATTCTCTGGTTTGGTTCAAGATTATTAAAAGAAGTTTATACCTAAAAAAGATATAGAAAAGCCTGAAACTAAGCTATTTTATAAATTTTACTAATCCCCCAGGACTACAGGTTAAATAGCTGTGTTTGAAGAACACTTATAGAATTCACTGTTTTTAAGACCTTCTCTACTGCTTTCGTGACTGCATAGAGACAAGTGTTCTAAATTCATTTAGCTGGAGGCAAAAGTCAACTTTAAATCACCTCTTTGCAGAGTTGCAAATACTGGATTCTTTCTGTAAAATATTGCACTGAAACTTGTCATCACTGGAGTATGAGAGTGCTAAGTAATCTTAAAGATCTGGGTACAACCCTAACTCTGCTCTAGCTTCCCTGTGTGTAAAGGGGGTGGACAGTAACCTAGCGTGTTACCTATAAGAGGGTAAGCTGTGCCCTTATGACCAAAGCACGTGTAGCTATGAGGGTGCCTCGCAGAGTGTGTTGCAGTGAGTGAAGCTGCTGTGCAGTAAAGCTGCAGCTCAGTTTTGCAGTTCTGCAGCTGTCACTGCACAACCTGTACGTCTGTGTTGTTTTCTGTGCCACTGTCGTTCTGTGTGCTGAGGCACGCCACAGAATTATCAGGACTGGTGTGAGGTCGGCTTGTTTGACTGAAAAAGGTAAAATACTGAATCTGAAATGAGAAAAAGAACTTTGTTGTTTTAAAAACCTGACTTCGGATTTGACGTGGTTGGACACCTGTGGGTGTTTCCAGCTGGAACATTTTGCTGTCGAGAGGTTGAGCCACATTTTCTTCCTTTGGCAGCAAGGAGAACCTGACTCGACTCTCCTAGGATGTAGTTGAGTAGCTCTACCAACACTGTCATAACTAAGGGAAAAGAATTTTTCAAGAGTTTATTTGAATTTTTGACTAACTGTAAACAGTTCAGTGTTTTTGTACGCCTTGGGGTTGTTTTCCTGTATTTGGAAATGACTGAAATGGTGGGAGGAGAAGAATTCATGAATAAAGTGTATCATTTGAGGCAAGTGCTCTATTTTCAATCTCATACTTAAAAAGGAATTGGGAATTAGAAGTCCTTGGCAAAGTATACAAAACTTACTATGTGAGTCTAAGTAAATCTGCAACATAGAAGAGAGCTGGGCAAAATGAAGGATGTCATATTTTTATGATAAACAGAATAAGGTTTGACAAACTTTGTCTAGAGCAAATTGTTGTTCTTGCTTTCTTTGAAAAATGTATGTTGTTTTTAACAATCCTGACCCTGAATCTGTTCCAATCTTAGATAAAAACAGTCTTTTTCCAGAAGTCAAGACTGTTTTGTGTCTAGAATAGCCAGATTTTAACATTACTTAAAAAAACAAGCAAAACAAAAAGATCTTTATAGTAATAGACGAAAAAATTGAGTAATTCCTTTCTTAATTGAGCATTTATTGGATGATAATTCTTCTCTGAATGCGTCACTTAAAACAGGATAGGCAGTTTATTTAAGAATAAAAATGTAAATAATATTAGTGGCTGCATTAACAGCTGGTTTAAGTTCAGGTGACTGACACATTCTGCAGATGGAGGGCCAGGAAACGAAATGTGATGCAAATATTGACCCTGCTAACAGCATGCTGAATGATGACATTATAATTCTATCAGATACTTTCTCTGTTGTGAGCATCATTTTGATTTCATTTTAACTTGACATTTAACTTTCTCTTTTTTAAAAGTAAAATCATAATAAATGTGAAAGCATTTGATTTGTTAAAATGTGTCTTTCTAATTTCTACATGAAAACATTTGCTTTGGCAGTAAAGGTACCAGATGCTATAATATTTCACATGCAATCTTTATTATTAGCTTTGTTGTTCAATGATATGTCAGGCCTGGTATGTCACAGGAGCACTAAGGCTCAGGAATATAAATTGGTACTATGTCCTGGAGTCATTTTAAACCATTGTATTTAACATATGTGACATGTCTGAGTTAGCTAGTGATTGAATTAAAGTTCATGATTGACACAGAATGCTCTGTTGTGACAGTGCTCAGGGCCTGCTACATACAGCAACATGTGTAGTCATACAGGAATGTCAACTTCAAGCAGGTTTCTTTTTTTTGTTTGTTTGTTTTTCTACTTTAAAATACTTTGGAAGGAAAAAGGGAATCTAAAGACGTGGCTTTTATTTGTAACTGCTTCTGACTATTATTTTGTTTCTAAAATCAGTGAGTTTTCTTAATACTAAGGTGGACATTCAGTGTGACCATAGTGAGATCAGACTAGTAGTTACCCACCAGTATCCTCCAGGATCCACCACTTGTGTTGTGATCCTGGTTTTAAATGTAGAGTCACAGTCTTTCATTTAAAATTGAACTCTGTATGCAGGTAGCACAAGTGCAACCTAATTTAGCTTTAGATCATGACTAGGCAGTTATGCACACGAGGTTCTGTCAGAAATATTGGCATATGTTTTAACACTGGAGTGCTAATATGAAGAGTGTATCTACAGTCTTTTCTGCTATTTGTTAACTAGTAATGAATAACTCTAAATTCATCCTCATTCAAATTAAGCTGAGTGCCTTTGTGTCAAAAGTTCTGATCCATAATTAATTTTAAATTTGCATTGATCTTGGACAGAAAAATGAAACCTGAAACATAGGACTAACTTTTTCCCTCTCCAATCTCTAGTTCTGATTGGAGTCACTTTTCAATTAATTTTTTGATTTTTGTGTTATTGAGTAAGATTATTCTACCAGCTAAATTCATACTCTTTTGTATTATAAGTGTGTTTAAGATAAACTGAATCTTGAGATTGCAGACTCCAAAAAAAATGTATGATTTGTTATACCATGGCATGATTTAATCTGTGTTTAAATTGTGTATGTTATCTGTACATGCTAGTACTTTGTGAACTGATTTACTCTACCACCATGCTGATTTGCTACAGAATGTCAAGCAAGCGCGTACACAAATGTTGATAAGTTTATCTTTTGGATATTTTGTGTGTCATCTGTCTCTGCCATTTATGTTTGCACTCAGATTCTGGCCATTAACCGAGGGGAAAATCTGAAGATCCTGACAGTGAAGGTCAACATTCCTGACGGGGTGAAGAATGAATTCTGTTGGTGGTGTGTCAATGAAAGGTCTGCATGGATACATATTCTTACACAAATCTTTTTTTTTTTTTTCCATAGACTGCTGCATACTGAAGTGTACCTCATATGTCTTGTTACATTAAGAGAACAAATTAAACGAATATTTATTAGATTAAATGAAATTAGCTAGTGGATAATTCTTATTTTGTATTTGCAACTGCTGTAGCATTATGCTGAAAAGATCATGCCTTGGGCTATATTTGTGAGTTCTGGCACCATTCTTAAAGCAATTGAGTTTTTTTGAAAATATGCTAAGGCTGATGAAATGTGAATATATTTTCAAATTGTAATATGCATCACATCCAGTAGTCTTTACTGAAAGGACTTTATAGAATCTAATAGAATATACTTCTAACTTCAAAAATAACTTCATATGCCTGATTACAATGATTAAATAGGGCTATCTTGGATTTTAGATCGGTGAACTACATAACTTCAAGTTTCACAAATGTAAGGAATTGCATGTTTAAAAACATTTAATGGATTTAACAGACAAACCTAAACATGACTGCCTTCAGTGCATAACCCTCACACGTTGTTGAACCATCTCTTACATTTTGATTTCTGGTTGAGTCAGAAAACTGGGCTCTAAAACCTGGATTCTTCTATTGTTTACTGATTTGCTCTTACAAGCTGCTTTTTTTTTTTTGTAAGCCAGTAGTGAGTTGTTTATTGTTGCATAATTTTTAGGTTTTTTGCAAAAGTTCATTTTAAGTATATGTTGTTTTGTGTAATTTCTCCATCAACCTTTTTCTTGGAAACTGTACCTGGATGTCCTCTGTTGGAGACTATTGTGATCCAAACTGTTCATCTTTCTTGCGTGTATAAAAGACAGGTTTCTCTTTCTCAGTAGCTTAAGATATTTGGCATTGTTCTGAGGATGTTTCAGAAACTCCTACCTTTGCATCCTTAAATTGAATAACCAAAAGGAGGGAAAAAAATAGGAAAAAATGCACCTTTTAATGTATAAAATGAATACTGCTTCAGTTTGTATTTTTTTTTCACAACAAGTCCAAGAAATGGATTTGGAAAAAAATGTTCCTTTCAACTGTAGAAATTTAATAGGGATGTTCTCTTTGAAAAGGAAGAATAGGGCTCTGAAAGAATTAAAATATTTGTTTGGCTGGAAAATATAATATGATCTAAGACTAATAGTAACTTTTTTTTTTCTCAGTAAAATATCAGGATTCATAAACACACCCTTTTCATTCTGGTTTTAGTGCCTATAACAGAATTTCTGTCTTCCCTTCAAGATGTGTATTCTGTAGGCAGGACATGTCTGTCAGTCTTGCTTTTGCTGCATCTATGACTGAGAATTTGGAAGCACTGTGAACCACAGATAATGGAACAACTTGTCACTGCTACACAAATAAAAGTGGGATGTAAATTGGGATATTTTTGGTTGATTACACTTTGGTGAGTCATCCTGAGATAAAAAGAATATTGACCTTGGGAATGAAACTACTTGTTAATACTTGGCATTCATGAGGTTATATATGCTTATGGCTTTTTATTATTTAAGGACAAATTCTCCACCATTAGAAAACTTATGAAGAAATGATTTTAGTAAATCTTGGTGCATTAACGTCTAGGACAGATTCTTATCTTGTTAGATTGACAACTGTGTTATCAAACTGACAAATAGTAAATGTGTATTCTACCCTACAAGCTTTGAAATTACTGTCTAAGGGTGGAATTTGCATTATTTTCATTGCATTGATTTACTAGTGAGAGCCGAAGGTTAATAACTTCCAACTGAGTCAATGGTTTCAAAACTTTGCAAAGGTATTAACTCATTTCCTGAAGGTTACACACCTTGAGTTGCAGAAATCAGTTGCAGAACCAGAAATGCCACCTTGCTACAGAGTTTGGCCAGTATTCTAGCCACAAAACAGTATCACCTACTGCCTATTGAATTAGTAGCAAATATTCAGACTTTTTGTGTTCTTCTGAGACAAATCTTTTAGCGTTAAATGTCCTTGCAATAGAAAGTGAGTTTGGAAGACTAGAGTTCATTATTGCATTGAGTTCTATGTAAATGCTGTCTAAGAATATTGTAATTTTTTTGCAAGTTCAGAATATTTATTAGCCTGTATAAACATCTCTATTTCCTTGAAATTTGGGTTTGTGCAGAAAACTGAGTAATATCCTTCTGCCCGGTCCTATGGGTTGTATTCTTTCCCAGAAAATGGCATCTCTGTGGTTTGAGAGTGAAATTAGCTCCATTAACTCTAGAACTCTACCAGTCTCAAAGACTTCGTTGTGAAATGGAATACAGAAAAATGATCAATGAGAAACAGCCAGAGAGGGGCTACTTAGCTGGCTTGGAGTGTAAAGTCAACATGGAGTTGTTCCTTGGGGAGGGTTGAAAGTCTGTTCCAAAATGGGATTGCAGCCTTGAAAATGAAGTTTGACGGTTGATAATATTTTTTCAGTTTCCAGTCAAAATTCTCAGATTCTGTGTGAAGTCCATGGTACGGGCCTTTAAGGCTTGCTGTGTCTGTGGTTACTACCTTGGTACGTGTTTTCTGTAATGTCTTGGAGGAACACAAAACTGTGCTGTTTCTCTTTCAGGTCTAAAATCCTGGTTGTGGTCTTCCTGAACAGTTGTTAATTAATACTAGCGGTTCTTGATGTGGGCTCTGTTAATTCTGTTGATGTACAGTTTCACCTTCTGTGGTGTATCAGTAGTCTAAGCCATTTATGCTTATAGTGGTCCCTATTGTGAGCACTTGCACATGGAGAGATGATGAGCAGAGTAAGATATTATTCATATGTAGCTTTTCTAAATAGGGCATCTAAAGTCATATCTTGATTAAATAATCAAGAAAAATCCATTCTTAGAGGGAGACTCAACTATGCTGCTATGATCTTTAAAAATGTACACACATGATGTAGCTTTGTTTTTGAAGCAAAGTGAATTTTTCTCTTCCTTCATGAAGTACTGCAATAATTGAAATGGAGTATTTGCTGCAATTGAACTTACTACTTGGATATTTTTGCATTTGTAGTAATTTCTAATAGAATGTTGCATAAATAATTTTTACTTATATGTTGGCAGGTAATAAAAATATCTGCTGTGATAACTTATTTACAGAGGAAAGGTTTGTTAACTGGCTTTAATGGATGGAAGAGCAGGGGAAACAGCTGCCAGGTTTCCAAATTCATTCTTTTTTGTGCTGAGGATACTTTCTTGGGGGACTGTAGTCATACTAGCCACCTGTAATAACTTCATGTTTATAGAATGTGATGGCAATAAGAGGGTTTAAAGCCTTTGCCAGTTTTATATAGGTATGGAAAGAGTCTCCAGTTACAAATAAGTATAATAGAACTATTTGCAAAAACTGTTAGCTAAGTGATGAGGTCATGTGGCTAAGCACTCACAACCCTGAACGTTGTAAAACTAAATAGTGAGCTTAATTCTGCTCCCATGTCTGTCTGCATTAATGCAGCATTGACTCGATCACACATTCCTCATCTGTTATATGCACGGACACTTAGAAAAGCTGTTTCGGGAAATTGCAGATCCCCTTAAACAACTGAAAAGCTGTCTGGATAGGAGCAATTTCAGATTCTGTGTATTTCTGAGTGACTGCAAGTAAACAAAGGCAAAAGTAAAATTCATTCTGGTTTTGCCTGGACCTGCACCTGGATACATTATGAAATGACCATAATTCTATCATGTTGCATTTAAAAGACCAATCAACCAACCAGCCAAAAAACTTAAACTTAGCCAGACATATTACAAAATAAGTACGTATCTCACTTAAGAGTTTGGGACTCAGGCATATTAAATAATACAATAAAGGAAGAAAACTCTGACTGTTATTAATATTTTTGAAAGTAATAAAGGTGGACTTTAATAGAAAATGTTAACTAGTTAGTTCTGTTTGTGTATAATATATCTGGTTGCTTCTCCTCAGTCTTGATCTCTTGTTGTTGGGTGGGCAATCTCAGTGAGTCAGTTCTGCTTGTTGAAGGACTCACAACCCCCCAGCCCCCTCCTTCATGGAACATTGCCCACAACAAAAAGTTCAATTAATTAAATATGAATAAACTTTGAAACTTTGGTGTATTTTACAGCAGAATTTGAAGTAATTGTTGTTATAGTTATGACTACTGCACATTCTCCCTAGAAAAGGGAATGCTTTAAAGAGTTTGGCTTAGAAAAAGTTGGGAAACAGTCCTGTGTTTGCTTGGTATTGTTTATTTAATTTTCCCTTTTTCTATAATATTATTTACGCTTCAAATATATCAGCAACAGATAAAAGAGAAAAATAATTTGCAAGCTGTTTGGCTTCTGTGGCTTAAGAATTGCTGCAAAATTTGTAAGATTTCATTTAGAGTTTGAATAGAGATACTCAAAGCATTCCAAGTGAAATTTGATTTGGGTTTCATTAATTGATATTAGTTTAGCTTCTAAATTTCCATCTGGGCAGTGACACTCATAGAGGATGTTTAGTAATTTTTTTAATGTATCGAGGAGTAGCAAATAATGCAACCCTAATGGTAATATGAAATCAAGTTCTTTGTTCAGTTGTTGTAAGCTTTGACTTTTCAAAGGGAAGAAAAATGGGGTTTTATGTTTTCTTTAAAACATAAAATATGATTGCATTCTGACACCGAAGAAAAGATGAGCCTGTCCCTGGTGCGACCTGCGTGGTCATGGACAACTTCTCATTCTATTTATATTTGAATCTATGATTTCATTGCCTAATTATTGTAGAAATTCTTCAGTTTATAGGACATCACAGTGTAGAAATCTTTTTGTGAAATTCCTTTTTTATCTAGGTGTTTGTATGTTTTTAAAGTATTTTTTGATTTTTCTTGTTATAATCTTTTGCAGATGGAGACCGAAACAATTTTTAAAACCAGAATTTATGAGGATCCTACGGAATTCAGTAGAGGATGCATATAAGCGCCTTATACATCCTCTTCTCTGTAGAGAATTCAGGTAAGCCCAGAATAAATCTGTACTTTCATATTATGAATTTTTTAAAAATTCCCTGGCTAACAGTTTGCTAGATTATCTTTTATCCATTTGAAAATATCAGCATGTTTTTAATCCTCAGTGCTTACGGAAGAAATGAACTACGTAGTCTTGGTTCTGTAGATTTAATTTGTGACTCTATGCAGTTTAGGCTACAGTAGAGAAATGATGTTTCTGTGAAGACATTTTATGTGTTTACCTACTTGTTACTTGTACATTTATCTAATAAAGTTACTCTATTACCATAATAGTTTTATCTTATTCTTTATTATCATAAACCATTATGACGCTGATTTTTCCCATCATCTTTTCATATCACAGCAACAGTACTGTCTGTGACATTGTTCTGCTCCTGCTCTTTTACCTGTTTGAAAGAAATCAGCAAAGTATTGTTGTGGTTGGAAGTGTCCTTCATGTTTGCCAGCTGCACTTTGTGGTAAACTAATTAGTCATAGTCTTAGTCTGATACCATTTTATGGGTATTGTGATGCCTCTAGAGACATCAGTAAACTTACTTCTGGTGATACTGTAGTAATGATGTCATCAGGCAAAATGTCACTTGTTAAAATCTGTAATATTGTTCTAAATTTAAAGAGAACTTAAAACTCAGTATTGAAGTAACATGAATTAAATAGGGCATTTTTTCGTGTAGTATAGGAAGTGAAAAATCTTTAATATGTCATAGTCTACATTCTAGAAACATTATCTTCTAATGGCTAACTACTTATGGTGTGATTCTTCTCATCAATACAGGAGAACCTCTTCAAAGTGTAACATGTTTCATTCTGGTGAGGCTTTCTGATATGTGACCTAGATGTTAATGCCTGCTTTAAGGTTGTTCAAAATTAAGTTTATCAAAGACACTCTGTTTCTTGGACCAGAAATGTTGAAATTACTTGTATCAAAATGACATATGTGGGCTATTCAGTATCTAAAATCTGCAATCACATTGTGAAATACAGTTCTTCTGTACTTTCCTGGCTGTGCTTTTATGTTTCTGTTCAAATTGGAATTGTTTTCCTGACACTTCCTTTCATGAACATCATTCCCTGAATGTTCTATGTTCTAACCATCTGAAAAGAACTGTCAGCTCAAGTTTTTAACAGCAGATATTTCTAACGGCTTTTGGGTTTCTTCACTACAGTACGTTGTGTTTGTTCATTGCTTTGCAAGCAAGATTGCTTCACCTCTTTTGATTAGTGAGCCTGCTTTTTTGCTAATGAGAGTTGCACAGATTTCTAAAAGCGCTGAGTTCACTTTTTTTTGTGTGATCACAGTACATGTAGCTACTCTAGTGGAGGCACTGTGTCTATTATTTGGCCAAAATGAGGAACAGCTCATGATGGAGGATCCAGCTGTTGGCTTCTGTCACATGGCAGTGAAAGTAGTTGTCATTCCTAGCCATCTCTACAATCAAACTTTAAAATAAAGAAAAAATACTTACTTTTTAGTGGAGTTTGGTTTTAAGATAGCTAAACAAACTGACATAAGGATACTTCAAGACTCTTTTTTTGTATTTTTGTTCTGTGGTTTGAACCACAGGATTGTTGTGGCCTGTGTTGTGTATAAAACTTGGAGGGCTGTTGCAGCAGTAGGTGGCTGAAGGTTTTCTGTTCTCTTAATCAAAAAGAAAAAAAAAGCTCCCTTCCCTACTACTTTTACTAGATGTAGCTCACACGTAATAAATGCAAAGAATATGAGGCTTGCTGCCTATTCCTAAGTGGATGTCTGCTTAGATTTTACTCTTTGTGATAATTTTGCATGATTGGTGGTGTTTGGGTAGGAAAAGCTGAGGCATCTCCTGTAGAGAGGAACACAAAGCACCTGACAGTAGTATTCCTGGTTCCTGACCACTTAACTCTTATCCTTCTTTTATTCTCTTTTTGCACACACCAGGAGCTGTTTTTCAGGACTCTTGCGAAGGACTGCTAAAGTATTCAATGCCTCCTTTTAGTATTAATATTTCCAACCCACCCCCTGCTGTTCTTCTTTCTTTTTTATTATCATTAAATGTTGGAACATAAAGTTTCCAAGAGTGTATTGAAATTGCTGGTGCTTCTAGTGATCAGAAGAATGCAACTTGCCAGCAAGACGGTTACCTTATTTATTGTTTAATTTCCTTTCTTCCATTCTGTCAGATATCATCATTTCTTGTATCTGTTATAATAATGTCCAATGTTGCTTTTGGCTCTTTGAAATAGATTTTACCATGTTACAGTACTGCATGGAATGATTCCGTCAGGGTTCCGTGCAAGTGATGTGGCATGGACTTATTTTTTTAATGGATAATCCTTTCATAATTTTCCATGCTTTCTTGCAGAGAGTCCTTTCTCTCCCCTGTCTTCAGGGACACAAACATTTCTCTGTATATCTTGTTTCACACCTGAAGCTAGTTTGCAGATATTTTTCCACAGAAAGGATTACATCTCAGACTGTATATGGAAGTGGGGAATTTTGAATCTCAATTTAAAAACCGAATCTTATAACACTGAATAGAGAAACTAGTAGGTCATGATTGGGGTTATTTGCATTTATTACAGTATACCTGTTAGTGATACACAGTCTGAATGCTTTGTAGAATTTAAGGTAGGGGCTTAAAATCCTGACTTGATTGATATTTTCTCATAAAGTAGCAACTGCAGCATTCTGAGATGTATTTATTTGAAGGTTTTTTTGGATTTCTTCCCCCCAAAATAACCGTTTCTCTAGTGCTTATAGAGGAGGACTGCTCTCTGCCTTATATCTCTGTCATATTAATGAGAATCGTCGCAAATTGGAAAAACATGAAGCTGGGCATCTTGCCATTTGGATGGAGCCAGTAATGCACTGAAAAAGAGAAAGATGTTAGATTGTCTGAGTTAGCTTCATTTTTTTTTCCCCCAAAGGATCAAATGATTATCCCAAACATGAAATTAAGGGCCAGTACTTGGGACAATAGATCATGTAATTGATACAAGTGTTGAGTGAGAGAGAGTTAGAGAGAAAAGAGAAGTCTATGCTCAAAATTAAAAAATACAGGATATTATGTAATAGAAAGGACATTCCCCCACGCACCTGGCAATTTCAGTAACATTTCCTGTTACTATAAAAGTTTCTGTATATCCATGCCAATTTTAAACATGATTTCCATAAGGCACACGTAACTAATAGCATGTGTTTAGGGGTAATTTTAATTTCTGCACAAGTCTCCCTTCACAGGTGGACTGATAGGAATTTGCAGCATGGGAGGACTTGGCCTTGTGGGCAACTGTAACCCTTTATCTCTAGGATAGATGGAAAGGTAGAACTTGGCCTCTCTTTGTACAAAGCCTCCCATCCAAGGGGGCCTCCAGTCCAACCTTCCCTGTTTTCAAGCCACTTTTAACCTTCATTTGTATGTATGGGTAACTAGTTGAATCTTTGTTACTTGTGTATATAGAAGATCCGTACTGCTGCTGCGAGGCTTAGGTATTTGCTTTTGTTTTCTCTGGTTTCTCATGAATAGCATCTAATTGTTGTGTCCCTGGACTCTCCCTGGAAAAAGCTCATTCTGTGGTTTAGGTTATTTTTTCTAATTTTTTAAGAACAGGAGAAGGATGCTGTAAGAGTGAATGATCAGGAAATGAAATGGCAACTGAAATTCAGTGGAATGAGTGTAAATGGATGCTTGCAAGGAGAAGTAGTTACTTCTCATACATAAAACTAGCAGGTCTGAGCTGTCCTGCCGCAGAAGAGATGCTTTGGTGCTGTGGAAAGCAGCTCCACATAAATGTCAAGTGCTCAGAAGATAAGATTATTTAGTTAAGGAATAAAGACAAAACAAAGACTCCTTGATTTAGTTGGCCTTTATTTGGAATATTATTGGCTATTTTGGTCCACTCACCAAAAAGTAGGAAAACAATTCACTGGAACTGTAAAAGGCCCAGTGAAGGGGAATGAAGTGTGAAATAATTTCTCTGTGAAGAAAAATTAACTACACTAGGACTCTTCAACTTGGGAGAGAAAGGGCTTAAAGATGAATGGCGTGTGAAGAGTGGCACAAGGTTTCTAGGGATAAATTTTTGCTATCTTCCAGTTAAAGGCCTAGGGGGACATAATAAGAATCGCCTTCCAACCAAAAAGTGGCAGCTATTTACACAGCTTGCGATGGACCTGCAGAACTCGCTGCCAACAGACTTGGAGAAAGAATACTGAGATAGAGGGACAACTTACCTGAACTGGTGCAATATGCAGAGTGTCCACTCTTTGTTGAGGGCACATTTGAATTTCTAAGGAGTCTTGTAATGCCTGCATACCCTTCACCATCTCACTTTGAATTGTATCTGAGTTAGTCTCGTATACCTGATCCAGAAACAAAAACCATGGGGATGTAAGGGAGCCTCTTGCTGTAGCAACTTACCTAGGGAATGTTCAATCAGTTAGGTGTGAAAGAGAATCTGGACCTCTCTCTAGACTACTTTCAAAGAGAGACGATGATTACTCTTTCTTTCTGTACCACTGTGGGATGAGACAGGGCTGAGCTGGTTGTTTGGTTGGATCCTGGGCAAATTCAAGTCAGGCTGTTAAGTTCTTCCACATCCGAAAACTGTTCAGAACAACTTCATATTACATCATGTCAAATAGCCTTTATGAGGGTTGTCTTTGAACTATTTGTAGCTTGCTTGTGTCACGCATTGATTGACCTACACAACTTGAGTAATTTTCCCTGCCCCATTCTTAAAGGATCAGCTAACTTGAACACAGTTTTTTTTCCTTCAGTAAAAATAAACCCAGATATTACTTTTTTCAGTGATGGGTAAAAAGAAAAGGGAAAATAAGGGCATTGGCTACCCTTTGAAGTTATGTGAAGGCTTTACTGGATTTCTTTTGATTCCCTAATTATTGTCATTATCGATAATGTAATGCAGCTGAAAATGGCAATGAATACCTGCAAAAGAAAAAAAATCAGCTAGGTGATGAATATTTGTGTCCCCATGACTTTTTCAGTTTTCCTTTTTTATATAACATGCAATACCATGACAAAAATACTTGTCCTTATCAGTCATTGTCCTGCTGGCCACATCTGACAAATAAGACGTTGTCTATCTTGTACACCTTCAGTCAACAAGAGTGACTTTTTTCTCATAACACTCTACTATAAGTGTTCATGCTTAAAGTCATCAAAGTCAAACCTTGCTGCACTCACTTCTTTTTGTTAAAGAACATAACCTGGAAAAGAAAATTAGGAAACATGAAACATCGTGGCCCCATCAGCTTTCTAATTTGGTTCTGAGGAAGCAGAATATCCTCCTAGAAAACGCTCAAGTCTACATGCTTCTGTGATGACTGTTAAATAATGTAATTCATAGACAAAATTAAATACCTCATGAGTCGTGGTGTGTTAGCAATTAATTGGAGGTACCCTTCCAGTTTCTCTCTAGTACCTCTCAGTGTAAACCATCATCCTTTCTTTTGCTGGGTAGTGATTTTTCTCCAGAACTGTGATATTATGATGAATTTGATCCATGCCTTCTTCAAATCCACTTTTCTTTACAATTAGGTATCAACTTTGATAGGAAACTGTTCTTTGCTCAAAATTCTGAGTTGGTGTTTGAATGTTAGTTGGTATGTGTCTTGTAAGTGTTTCTATTATACACTTTATATTCACTGTTTCTTGTGACAAAAATAAGGTTATCATAAAGCTGATTCTTTTTTAAAAAGGTGTGAATAACTTGAAGTTTAATATTTAATTAAAGATGATGGAAACATGATTGGAAAAAGCCTTGCAACTTTGGAACAATTCATAAGTGCATTTGAAAACTAATTGAAGGGAAATTTTTGTGTTTTGTTTTTTTTCCATCCTTCTAAGATCCAAGTTGACATCTGATGCAGAGAAGGAGTCCGTGATGATGTTTGGGAGAAATCTCCGACAATTGCTTCTGACCAGCCCTGTGAGGGGTCGTACTTTGATGGGAGTAGATCCTGGCTACAAACATGGCTGCAAGTTGGCGATTATTTCACCAACCAGTAAGTTTCAATTCTAGACATTTTTGAGAGGACTGATAAAAATATATTCATTTAGAGTAAAGGATAGTTTCAAAACCAGCTTTTTTATCAGGTTGATTTTAGTTTTTTGTGAAGTTTTTAGTGTCTTCCACATGTTCTGTCATGTAAATTCCATTCTTCAGCTAGGTTAAGGTCAAGTTTCTGCCACCTGTATTCCAGTGACTTCTTTGGTGTTATAACTCCTCTCTAAAATATAATTTAAAGTGCCTTCTGCTTTCCTGAATACAGGTTCAAATAATTGTGCCCCGGATAGTCAGCAAAGAGAACACCTAGCATTTTTATTGTTCGCCAAAGAATTTGAATTTGAATACTTTCTATAACATTGCTTTTTTCATGGGCAGTATCTTAGACATGTGGACACTTTTATCAGCCCTTTTTTGTTTAGTACTATGTGTGTTAATGTGAGAAGTCAGAAACGCTGTATTTGCAAAACTTCTTCGTTCAGGTATAGAACAGAGCCTTTCTAGTTCATCCTAGTCTAATCAGGGGATACATACCTCTTTAGGCCCATGCAAAAATGGTTTGTTTTCATTTTATTATGTTTTTGCTTTTTGTCTGGGAATATATTCACCCAGGATGGGTGGAGGGAAAGATGTGTTCTAGAAACTTTAAAATGCAATAAAGGTAGGATAATGGTTATTAGCTTTCATTGCACTGTAAGGTCTCAGTGCCAGTTAATCCAGATCTTTCCAAATGTGATAGATGAGATGATGGCAAGAGCTGGCACTGGAGTTCCAGAGCTCCTAGACTGCAAGTCCTGAAACTTTCTAATTTTCATCTCTCTTTACTTGATCTGTAAAATGTATTACACTAGAGCAATAAATATTTTATAGTAAACTGCTGGTTCTCTCTTTGATAATATAATACATTTTATTTCCTAATATGACTAGATGCTCATCATTTGTTATGTGGATATGTCCACAGGGAACTAGAAAATGTATTAACCTGTTTTGCTTTGCTAGCCAAAGCCGCCTTATCCTCTGCCCACCATACATTTCTTATAATTGAATACAAAAATCAAAGGGAAAGATGGCTTATTAAGAAGCTTTCTTTGTGAATCATCAAATTAACTTCAGTAGTTCTACAGGATATTGCTTTTGGACCTTTGTGGGTTTTATCAAATGACTTCGTCTTTCATTATTCTAGGTCAGATACTCCACACTGATGTAGTTTACTTGCATTCTGGTCAAGGATTTCGTGAAGCTGAGAAGATAAAGAAGCTTCTGCTACAGTACAGGTATGCCAAAGAAACTTACACTTACTGCTCTTTCCAAACAAAATGAGTGTCTTCACTGTCCAAATACCTGGTTTTGGGTGGAATAAGAATTCTGCTGATATAATGAAATTATTCTTTTTTTTATCTAGTTCAGAGCTTGTTTTTTCTTTTAGTCTATGTTCATGCTTTTACACTCTGTATATGTTAACCATATGAAATCAAGCCATGGCTATGCGTAAGGCTGCATGCTATGAATGTATCCCCAAAAAACTCTGTCAGTCCATTTATTTTTAGGAATAGAAATTAACATTCAGCTAAGGAATAAGTTTAGCCTTATTCTTACAACCCCCACAACCCCCAAACCACTCATCCATCTTTTCCTGTTCCAAAAGCCACATTTAGTTTTTGGAAGACTTTTATTAAGCAAAGGAAATCCTGCACAGGTAGGTCTCCAGATGGAATTGCAAACAGGGGTAGTGTGATTAAAAGTTTATTGTGTCCAACTGTTTTGGGATCCCTGTGGACAGACATCTGGTCTACTGAGTCAGCTGCTAAGCTGCCACAGCATACAGTCCAGTTTGTCTTTAAGCATTAGATTGGTTTTAAGCAAGGTGATTTGATGGCTGATGGGTTGTGGTGAGGGCAGTCAGAAGGAGTGACCTTGCAAGCTATTGCAACTACAGTATTCCCATAAAGGAATTAAGATGATGATTGCTTGGGCTGCTACCCTTTTTCATGACTCATACCGGATGAGGGAAATATGAGATGAAAGTGTCTGAGGACTCTAAATAATACTCCATTTATTAATATGAAGTATCATTTTTGGATCTTCTGCATATGTTACCCTGTACAATTCCATTACAAATGAGTGAAAATTTTGACTCCTCCCATGAACTGCCATACTGAAAACCTGTTAAACACAGCATGATATTACTAGGAATATGTTCTCATTACCTCTGGGTCTTGTGTTACCTAAAATAGGATGTATTGGCCATTGTTGTGGATGGAATACTATATATGAAAAAGTTTAAAAGAATGTTTAAGAATAATTTTCCTTTTTTTTTTTTTTACCCCACACAAAGCTGTAGCACTGTCGTGATTGGCAATGGCACGGCCTGCAGAGAAACAGAAGCTTACTTTGCTGACTTAATTATGAAGAAATATTTTGCACCACTGGATGTTGTTTACTGGTAAGATCCCTTTACTGGGATATTAATTTGTCCTACATATTTTAAGAGGTCATTTTAAATGTAATTTGTTTAAGTATTTCTTTTTGTTACTTTGTTTGTATTTGAGTCAAGCCTGTCCCAACCTTCTAGCCAAAGAAAAATGGCTGTAGTTCTTTGAAGCATGAGAGTAGGTCTCCTGAGTCAGTAAGAGAGACTCACTGAAGCATTTTATTTTCTCTTCCTGAGGTTTACTCCATTGTTATTATCGTTGTAACAAAGTATGTGAGAATAGCAGCACTAACAGCTAAGAACCGTTTGGCATTGTGTGTTTATTTCTTGATAAATGAGGTTTAAATGCGAATGATAAAGCTTCTGTTGTCTGACTACAGTATGGAATGCTTGCTAATCCTATGGCTATTAAATAGTCTGGAAATAAATATTGTGTTAATACCTAGTAGAGAGTAGTGAAGATATTTATCCTTTTCAACCTTCAAAGTTTATCCATTAGTTTGTTGAATTTGAACTAAAGTATTCTTCTATTGCTTTGAATGGAAACGGTATTATATTGCTTTCTTTTCTCCCATGCAGAACTGCTTTTATTTTTTATAATTCACACCTTTATTTTTTTTCTAAAGCAATTTCCGTGATTTACGTTGGATTATCTTTTGTGCTGACATTTAACAGCAGTGTTTGGTTGCCACTTCTGAACATACTGAAATGAGTTTTCTGTATTTTTAAAAAAGTTATGGCCCTTCTCTGTTCTAAGTGTTGTATACATTTAATGGTGTGCCTTTTCTTCATAAATTCGGAAGTGATCTTACAGATAGGGTTAACAAAATTATTCATACTAATTTATGATGTCATTTAATTGCACTTGTTCTTTGTTTCTAAGATTGGAAGTCCTTGCACAGCAAAATACAGCTCATTGCTGTGTGCAAGGTTTAGGGAATTACCAATTGTATTTGCATTTTAAATCTTTTTCCTCAAAGAACTAAAGGGGCTTGGCAGATGAGGCTGGATTGTTTTATAGTACTTTAAAACCAAAATCCTAATCAACTTAAGTTGTCATTCAGAAAGGTGGCTGATGGAGAGGTGCTACGGACTTTGACTTCTTTGGCATATAAAGCTTTTAATGTAATATTGCTTAATTTTTTTTTGTTGGAAATGGACAATAGGGCCAGGAATGATTATAAAACAATAAAAATCTGTTCATCTTTTTATGTCCAGTTCATCATATAGAGCTTGGAATCATGCATTTCCAGGAAAATAAGACAATAATAGAATATATAATTTCAGAAAGGTGTGTGCAATTGGTGCACACACAAATAATAGAGGTTAAAGATAACCAACTGAACACTTAATTGATTGCATGTATGCGTGGAACATGCTGAAATAGTCTCTCTACTGCTGAAGTCCTCTACAGTAATTCTAGAATTGTGAAGTTTTTCATTTGCTTCAGTATCCAACTCTAAAGAAACACTTGACTACAGTCTTAACTGAGAACAACATTTCACCTCGTTTTTTAGTTGTGTGGCAAGAATCAAATTAACGGATTCTCACTTTAAAACATTTTAGTTATATCAGTATGAAAGGATACCGAGAAGAGTTATTAAAAAATAATTTTCTTCATTTTGGTTTCTTCAGTTTGTCTCAGGAATGTTAGTGTTTTATTCGATAACTGGTTTGTCTTTTTTAGTGCTAATAAATATATGAGAAACACGCAATTAAAATTAAAAAATCCTCAGCAATGGTGAATACAAACTGCATATAGTTTTAATGAAGTTTTCCAAAGAGAAGACAAATCAGTAAAGACAGTAGTAGGAATTGAGGCATATGACATGATTTTTCATGTGGCTTTAAAACCTATCTGAACTCAGTTTGACAGTTTTTGATGTAAAGCAAATATTTTTCATTATTTTTGTAACTAACATGCTTTCAGATTGATACACCCAACCTAAATAACTACAGAAATTTTTTTTTTTTAGTGTAGTTTCCTTTTTAGAGCTGTGTTTATTGACTTAGATTAGGACTGGACTAGATCCAAGGACAGTCATATCTAGTCTTCAGGTTTTTTGTTACAAATCAGTTTTCGTTACAAGGTTCAATAAATATTCTTGATTATTTATGTTAGTTCTATTGTGAGTTCTTGCCAAAGATACATTGCATTATAACCAAAACAGATGTTCTGGTTTAGACAAGTGTATTTGTTTTAACAGGACCAGAAATGTAAATGAAACAACATTGTGTTCAACATTAACATGGCAGATGATGAACTCTTAGGATTTCATTGGCCTTTTTGGATTAAATGAAAATCTTGAAAAAAATATTTCAGGAATCTGTTTTTCTTTTATTGCTGTCAGTTTTAGGCATTTTGGAAATGAAAGCTATCTGGCAGGTGAACTATGCTAGAGCAGGACAAAATGAACAGTTCAATCTTCGTATTTGGCAAAAGTCAAATCACAATTTTCCTTTCAACCTCAATGGTTTTGTTGTCACAACACAAACATTCTTATTGGTCTCAGTTTTCTTGTGTGCTTGTTCCATTAATGCACACTCAGAATAACGTGTTTCAGCTCATATTTAAAAGAAAGTTTGATAACTTTCATGAATTGTAATCGTTTTCAGCAAGCAGCAAAGAATGCAACCAGGCAAGTGTATTTTTGTTGTTGTTGTTTAGATGGCTTGGTGTTAAATTTCTCTTCTACTTGGTTTTAAACTTGATACAAAATCCTTTTCTGCCACTTGCAGCAAAATCTTTTCTTGCTCTTAAGACTTAATAAGCAATGTAATTAATAATTTACTGCTGTTTAAGTTCAAACACTTCTGTACTGTGACAAATAGAGGAAAGTCTGTAATGTCTTGTAAAGTTCTCATTGGGTTTTCTTTAATGTTTAAATTGTCTGCTTTAGAATACTTAGAAATGTTCTGCTAAGGTAGAATAGGTCTGTTTTAATACCTTTTGAAGTTGGACCTTGGTGGCAAGAAATTGATTTAGAAATGTTTGTTCTACAGGATTTTAGGTCCGCTTGTATTTTATAGGTGTCTGCACATGCTTTAAATATCCTTTTCAATTTAAATGTGTGTTTTATGTTGTTGAATATCTACATTATGCTCTCTCAGCTTTAACAAATGCCACTTTCAAGTTCCATGCCTCTACATTTCTAATGTTACACTAGCTTAATTCCCATTACTTTTCTGCTTCATAGCACTCACAGTTTGAAAGGGACCTAACATTTGGGTTCACATTATGATAATTAGGTTTCAAAGCAGTGTGGGGGGATTAAGATGTCTGAAGTCTAGTTGCTGAATAAAGTTCAGAACTACTTGTAAAACTTGTTTGAGTGGTTAACAGAAGTGGTTTTATTTATTCAGCGCTCATGCAGCATTAATCCGTATTTCATCAGGTACCCACAGTGCTGTAACTCTAGATATGACCTTGGGACTTAATTTACCCCATCTCAGTTTTCCTTATTAATGTGCCTTGAAAGAGGTACATGAAAGATAGCCAACATCAAAGCTCCTTTTCAAATAAAGTGGTTGATATGAATCCTCTGGTATTTAACACTGTCTGTCAAATGTTTCAGCTGGTTTGCATCCTTTTACAAGCTATTGCTTGCTGCATTAATGCAGTTGTTTCAAGTCTGTTGAGAGTACAAAGGGGGTAGGGATATGTGAAACTATTCCTATTTCTTTTTGATTGTGTTTTCTTTAAGCTGTTATTTTTGTCTGTTAAGCTATATAACTCTACTGATAACACATTTATGTACGCTCACCTACACACCTTAGGTCATTAGATGTCTAATAGAGAAGGTGCAAGGTAGTTTAGAAAGTTTTGGCTGAAGGAATACATATTCAGCAGAAACAATGCACACATCTGAAATGTGCACTGAAGAACCTTTGTTCTGCTTTCATCTTTTTCAAGCTCTGGTGGAGTCATGAGATGTCCTAAATAGCAAAGAAATAGTTTGAGGAACAAACAGGTTTAAAATGTGTGTGAAGAAGGCATAGTCAATGAAAATATTTTAAGTGGTGTGGTGATATCTAGCCAAACTGTCTCCTGTCCCTTACTTAAAAGTTATGTTCTGTTTTGATTATTTACCACAGCTGAATGATCACACACATTTCAACTGAAAAATCATTTTCTGTATATTTATATTTAGGAGAGACAGTCCTGTAAGCTGGAACCTCACTTTGCATAGAGATGGCTTCCTCCTACTACTCTTGGTTATTCATAACTTTGGATAGTAATTCCTCTATTGTTTGGCACAACACGGACTGGAACAAGTGTCTGCATTTAAAATAATATCCAGTGTTTGTTCCTGATGTATCCACAGACTAGTATCTCTGTGCCAAACTCCTACTATATTCAAAAGGGGAAATTCAAGGCCATCTTTGATTTTGAAGCAAAGATTCCCCTCTGCCCCAACTGTAGAGGCCAATACCATCTCTAGCCGTGTTTTTCTGAAGGAGGGGAAGGAAACGAGTAAGCAGTGAAGTTGTGGTAGGGCAGGTGAAACAGGAGATAATAATTTCTGACTTGCACAGTGTGGGTTGGAAACTTTTTGAAGCAAATTGTATAAGTGATACGTTTGACAATTATGGAACTGTCCTTGATATTTCAGAGAAATAATTCATAGTTTTCAGGGTGAAAACAAGGACTAATTGGAAGTGTGTCAATGTAGTTAAAGAGATTATGAATTCCTTCAAGTTTAGAAAAAAAGTAAGATGTATATGGAGTCTAGACTTCAGCAATGTGAAGGCAGGGGTGCAGGAAGCAAATGTAATTAGCAAAAGGAATCTAAATCATCAGGAAGAAGTCCATTTTTCCAGAACACTGGGACACATCATTTGACTTGCATCCAGAGGAATCTGTGGGAAGATCTTGGGTGACGGAGGAAAGTTATTCGTGCAACTTCCCTTCTAAGAGAAAATCATAGTGACTGTAATATCAAGGAGTGATTTTAAAAGTTGTGTTTGCAATATGTAAATCTCTTCAGACCTTTAAGGGATACTAAACAAACAGAAGAAAGGGAGGTTTTTAGAACGGAAAGCCAGTACACATGTGACAACATGTTCAGGGGCAACTTTGCGTTCTCTTCAATTAGAAATGTAATGATCTCAAATATACTCTTGCAAATCAGATAATAAGAGTGAGAGATTGGTCACAATAATTCTTCCCTTCCTTTGTTTTCTCACACAGAAGCCATTTGTTATATATAGGATTGCAAAATAACTTCTCTATTTTCAATTTTATATATGTGCCCCACTAAGTAGTAATTTGTACAGACTGTTTTCTTGTAGACCTGTGTTATTTTCAGAAAAATAAAACATCTTTTTTTAAGATGATCAACTAGAAGTCAGCTGGTATTGTAGTACAACGGAAGTCAAATGAAGAGGGACAGCCATCCAAAAATATTTGTGAACACAGAACAAGAATATGTTGAAAAGTAAAAGGTTATTGAGAAAGACCAGAGAAAGAAGGTGAAATGAGCAAGTGCTACTGTTTCTGCATTGAGTGTGTCTATCAGTTCCTCTGGGGGCAGTTTTGAAATGTGTGTATTGCATGTGGTCTATCCATAGAGCAAGACTGGGACTTTGGTTCCTAAAACTCAATTAAGACAAAGTCAGATTTTGTCTTAATTTAAATGTTTAACATAGAACTACTAAAACTATACTGTGTTTGGGTGTGTTTGACTTCAGTAATAGAAGTCTCAAAAACTTTTATCACTTAACATTGTGTGCTGGTCAGTGTTTCCAAAGCAAACCCCTCTCCTAAGGGGTTTCTATGATGACAAAATTACTCTGACCTAAAGTCTTTTGTTCAAGGTTATTTCCAAAGCCTAGAAATAAAGAAGGTTTTAATAGATTTAAGGAAGATGATTAGGTCTGAAATGTTCTCGATTGCTCCAGTCAAAACTAGTTAATTTCCGTGTCTGATAGTTTTGAGGCGATGAGATACCTAACAGGCCAAAATTAAACTTTTTATTTCAGACTGAAGTAATTTAGATTATCATTTAAAGTGGCTATAACTTCTGAAGTTTTTCTGTGCCTTTTGGTCAATACCACAAGGTTTTTATCAGTTTAATAACATGGAAAGGTTTCCAGGAAGATCTTATTTAGTGGAATGAACATAAAACAAGATGATAGTGTAACAGGCCCACTTCTCCCAGAATTGCTGTTTTTATTTGGTCCAATATTCTTTTTTCTCAGAAGAGTCACCAAACTACTCTTCATTGCACTGGCTGTTGACTCATTCACATGATGTGTGGAGTATCAGTAATGAAACTGAGGAATGGAACTCTCAAATTGTTGTAAAAGGTTGTGCGTAGGTCTCTGCGCTGTGTGTGCCATCTTGTACTTCTTGGCAGGAGAAGGCCTGGAGCCTTTTTTTAAGAGGTACCTGAGTGGTTGCCAGGGTCTAGGGATGGCTCAAGGAATGCAAGAAGCTTGAGGAAGTGGGTAGCTGGTGGAGGAAGCAGTGCAGAAAGTATGAGAGTGCAGTCAGGGAGTAAGGGACAGGGTGCTTTGAAGATACTTCCTCTAGGGAGACACACTTGATATACAGTCTGTGGGAACTTTGTACAGCTTTGAGTGTTCCTTGTCTTTTCAGTGCAGCAGGTTACATCAAGAGAAAGTTCCCTCTTCTTTTCCCTAATCATTTGTGAGCATGAATGGATGGTGTACAGTCCAAGCTTAAAATTGAGGTTTGGATTTAAGCTGAAAAATGTAACTTAATACCGTGTTACTGTAACTCAGTGACCATTGAAGAAGGCTTGTTCCAAACTTGGTATTGATACTGATTTCAAACTGATTTCAGAAAACCTTATGTTTTCAGGTGAGCTGCTGCAGCGCCATTTTAAGAGCTTCCCAAATGAACACGTATGGTTCCGTGTCTTTGTATTTTAGGTGTTTGTTTTTTTTCTTTAAAGTAGCTTGTGTTTTCTCCTAGTGGAAATGGAATGTAATCAAATTTGGATGTTACCTGGTCAAATATACTGAAAGAGATTGATGGCTAAGCTGAGTGATGGTGGTTCTTTGTATTTTTGATTTGCAGATCATTGAAATTTGTTGGTGGCAGTGTAAAAATCACTCCAGGGACTGTAAGTCTAATTGCAGTGGGCTGGATTTTTCCATGTCCTTTGTGAACCCCTTGGAAGTAGCGTCTGAACCACACGTTGAAAACCACTGGGTTTGGACCTGGAAAATAACAAAAAGTAGAAAGTATTTAAAACAGGTGAAACCCTCCTTCTCATTTGTATTTGCTGAACTTTAATTATGGGAATTGAATTTTGGAAACTTGGAGTGTGGTTCTTGTTACCTGTATGTGCATTTTAAACTGCTGGTCTTTACCCATTGCCTGGATGCAATAGCATTGCTCAACACTAGTATGGTATTGCCATGCTAACAAAATCTTTGCCACTGGAAGTGAATGTAAATTAAAACCATCAAAATGGTAATTTATGATTTTTGTCAGTATTGCCTTTCTAAAATAAGTGATGCTTGTGGCATTTGTGATATTGCTCTATTACCCTTCTCGTACATAAAAACATATGTTTCTGATGTCTCTTGTGTTTTAGGTGACTGTGTCATGAAATTGATGTGGCAATTGGTAAATTTTCACTTGTAAAGATTAAGAAACTTCATTTAGGCTCCTCACTATGTAAAGAAGCTCTATCAGGAATTACTTGTGAAATCCTGTCAGGAGTTAATTTAAGTGTAAGCATACAAATATAGTGTGATTAATAGTGAGAGCATCCAGATTAAAATTATATAAATACAAGATGTATCCTCTGATTTGTGAGGTAGAGTGTTATTGCACAGTCAGAGCTGGTTGTATATTTGGATAGTGTTTTGTCTTCAAGTAGACATTCTGTAAGAACCTAATGGAGAAGTAAGCATTTTTCCATTAGTGTGAGTTTGCCTGTAATATGTTTTTACTTAAGTTGAGATTCTGCCAAACTTCATACCTATTCGTTTTTAAAGCCACATTTGCTGTTCTGCATTTCAGCTCTTACTGGTCTTCCTTTATTGTTGTGAGATGTGATATATGGATTTATTTATTTATTTAAAGTTACTGTGCTAGTATTGTTGATGCTGATAGCAGAAGCTTAGGTTAGACAGTTAGATTACATTCATCTGTCTAACATTCTACATTAGATACCTTAATTTCAGTGTCTTCTGTCAGAGAAGACACTACCTTTGGGATGAAATTTTTCATCCTAGATCTCTATTGCAGTGTACGTTGCATGTGTTTCTAAACACTAATTAGAAATGTTTAAGAAAATAAAGGAGGGAGTGTATGCATGAATTGTATCATTAGTGGGGAAAACTTTATTCTTTGAAGAACCAATACTGTTGAGATGTGGTAAAAATGGAAGTTTGTGGGCAGGTCCAAAGTTTGGATAGAAATCTCCCTCTGAAAGTATTTTCAGGTTGGTTTAGAGTGGTAAACCTCAGGAAATTGCCACTTGTAGATTTGCTAACAAGTTCCCCCAGTACCAGGAGAGCAACTGCTAAAAACCCTGATTTAAAAAGAAAAAAGCCAAAATGGTTTGGATTTTATGGAGATTTGTCGATTCAACATTAATGATCTCTAGATGTCTGATAGCCTGAGAATATTGCAGGTCTCTGAAAAGCAAATGCAACACGTCTAAAGCAAAGACTCTACTTTCCCTATGCAGTTAGCAAAAATTGTGGTTTCTATTCCAGATTTCAGGCTATTGGCTCTTAGAGGCTGTTGGCAGTGCAGGGGTGAGAGCTAACCATGTTGCACCTTCACTTGGAATAATTCTGTGTGATGCTGAAACTGGGGGTTATGCTTACCTGGGCTCATTTAACTTATCAACGAAGCGCGTGCCAGTCTTAAAACTCCATGAATGACATTGAAAGAAGCTACAGCAACAGGAGATACTTCTGCTGTTTTCAGGGCATGAGAGGCAGAGAATATAGATGTACTGTGTGTCTCCAAGGGACTTTGAGTAGGTTATTTCAGCTTGAAAAGGGATTAGATTTAGATCACTGCAGTGTCATACAGTTGTAACTGAAGGTACCTATTGAGGATAATTCCTTTCTATAGCTGGATCCCAGCAGTTTTGTCAATGATGAGTAAGTGGAGGGAAGGAGAAATGATCCGTTTGTCATGGTGAATGATACAGAAGCGAGGAAGAGTGCTTCTGAAAGGAGACATCAAAAGGCACAAGCTACATGAAGCACCTTCTTCAGTGCCAGGCCCTTGTGGCAGTAACAACTGGGAACAATGGGCAAGTGTAGGGGAGAGGGCAGAGAGAGAGTGATGCTGGCTTTCTTGTTCCTTTTTACTTTTGGGGAGAGATTTGTGTTGCTTTGGTGACTTCATGCATAGTTGTAGATGTAATCATGTCCATCTAGCATGTTAGTTATTTGCTTTCCTTCTAACACATAATGCTCCTGGAAGCAAATTTGTTGCTCCCATAGAAATAACGTTTTCACTTTAATCCTTTTTGCAACTGCAAGTAATACCACAGTTTTTCTAATTGGATCAAATTGTTTTATGTAGCAGTGAATGCTGTTCAAAGCTCAGTTGTCTGTGGATGTTTCTAAATAAAAAACCTGGAGGTGGGGCCAAAGATGTCTATCTGTATGCAGTTATAGTTATTGCTTATAATAAATTGGCTTTTCACATAAAACTTCTGCCTCAAACCTAATTAACTTTTATATTTTCTTAAACTTCTTTGACAGCCAAGGCAACATGCCTACTGCCTGTTCAGTTCTTTTATTGGGTTGAACTAGAACTAACATTTAGATAGAATACATTTTGACATTTGAATTTGACATAAATGTTTCAGGGAAAGTTTAGACATGCATCCTCCATGGGTGATTCTCTTGTCAGCATTATGATTTTGTACTATAAATATAGTTTGTAAGTGGGCTTTCAGTAAAATCAGTGATGCATTTATTGCTTGTTCCTGGTCTATTTTTCCTCATAGTGTAAAACCATAGCTCAAAGTTACTTTGTCTTTTTTTTTTTTTTTAATTGAAGTTATTTTCTAGAAGTTAGTTTGTCATTTTTAAGTAAATCAAACTGGATATTCCTGTGTTACTTCTCAGTGATTATCTCTGCTAAAGGAAATGTTAACTCTAATCTTCTGCTCTTAAGAGTAAATAGAAAGAGACACTGTCAATTTGAATGTCTTAAAATGAAATAATTTTGATATCATGATATAGTATCTTTTTAATATATCCTGTTTCTTTAGCTAACAAGAAGAATAAAAATACTTTTAAAAGAATGTTTAGTTCCTTTTAAAGGAATGCTTAAGGCTGTCCTCTTCATTATTCTTCTTGTTTAGCCCTGCTTCCGTAGGTCCTGGCTGGCTCTTATTCTTTTGGTAGAGGAGGAGCTTGTTACCCCTCCTCTGCAGTGGATATAAGAAATACTCTCAGGCTCATAACAAGCTGACCAGTAAAAGTCCTGGGGTGGTCCAGTGCAGATCTTGGTCGTGTTGTTGCATGTGATGAAGTTGGTGTGCAAATATGAGCTTCACGCTGCTCTAGCTCAGGGCCGTGGGGATGCTGGCAGCAGCAGCAGTGCTGGCCTGTCTACCAGGGGCAGGCTGAGGACGTAGGCTTGGCTCTGCTGCCTTCTGCACTAGCCAGCAGAGCTGAGCAGGCGCCTGAGGGCAAGAGATGCTCTGCTGTATTAAAGGGTGCTGCATATCCCACCCTGGCATATGTTTTCCATAACCCCCTGCAGGAGCTGTCTGCGTCAGGCAGAGCGCCTCCAGGCTTTGCGCTGCTGCGCTGCCATGGAGTCTATCAGATAACCTCTGGTTCTCATCTGGACAATTATTGTTTTAATATTGTGCTGTCTTTTCTTCTGTAGCCCTGATCTCCAAATTTTTGGGGTTGGTTATGTTGGGTTTGTGTGTTTGTTTGTTTTTAAAATCACAACTGTTATTTATCAACTGCAGGAATAGTCTTAACAGCTTAACATCAGACTTGAAATTAAGTGGGCCTGCTCTGTTACTGCAGGAATCAGCAGGGCACACACTTCCATTCGTTTAATTTTCAAGCAATTTCAGGTTTTCTTTTTGCTTGCAGCATTTGAGGAAGCTGGAATTGTTTAGTGAATTTTCAGTGCAGCATTGTTTTTGAAAGCAGAGTGTGTTGACTTTTAAAATCTCCGTTTGTTTCTCAGACACTGTTCTGGAGCAGATATGTGCTTTACTGAAACATATACGTTGTGCTAAATTTTTAAACTGCCATTAAAAAAACCTCTAAACCTCAGGTTAATAATACCAAAACCTCAGGTCTTGGGTACAGAGGATCCAAGTGTTCCTGTTAATATAGGTTTTAGAGTCTCTGTTCTAAGAAACATTTGAAACCTGACTGGACACACCCCTGAGCAACTTGCTTTGGTTCCCTCTGCTTTGAATGAGGGTGTTAGACCAGCCAATCTCCACACTTGCCTTTCAACCATTGTGGTTTCCAGGCATTCAACAGTTTCCAAAAGCTGAAAGAATCATTCCAAGACCCTGACTCTTCATTGGTGGCTTGTCTTGCAGGATCCAGATGTAAGAATAACGACCAATCCAGAGAAGTAGGTGCAGAATATTGCTCATTGCCCACATCACAGGGTAACTGTAAGACTCTACCAGCGTTCATAGGTGTAGGTTCTGCTTTCTGTGTAATGCTCTCCAGAAGACTTTTCAGTTGAGTGCCAGCATAACTTTCTTTCTTGCTGCCAAGATATGAAATGGCGGGAAAGCTTTGAAATAGTTTGCTTTGATTTTGAAGTAACATGTGCAATGTGGAGACAAAACAGAGCTTTGAATGGGGGAAGGAGGAAATCAGTAGTCCATTCTAAGGCTTCGGGTTTGGATGCAAGTTTGGCAATTGATGGATTTTTTTTTTTTAATTTATTTTATTTTTTGTTTTCTACTAAAAAAACCTGAATGTGAACTTCCTGGTGGAAAGTTTGGCATCTGTTAGAGAAAACGACATAGTTATACTTGAAAAGGATGAGCTGCCCATTTTACTTTTCTTAGTGCCTTTGTTTAAAGTCGTGTAACTGACCCACAGCTTTTCAAATGTTTCTAAGAGATTTTCCCATTATAAAATGGGAGGGCAGGTGTCAAAAATATGGCTAATGTGGTTAAAAAAATGCATATTCCAAGATGCTTTTATTCAAAATATATGTTGTTGGACTCTTGAGTAATTAGATCTAGAAATGTGTCAATGAACCTTCACACTATTGTGAGGTATTTTATTGCTAGAATTGCAGGTGATTGAGTATCTAAGTACTGTGTAATGTATCTGTGACTGGAGAATCAGTTTGAAAATTGTGGTGTAAAAGTAAGACATAAAATAAGCTGAGTTTTTATGATTTAATAGAAGTAAGGGTATCTCTTAAAAAACTAGGAAGTTGTATGCTTACATATTTGGATAACTAAAAAAAAGAAAAGACTATGGTTGGGGTTTTCTTTTCAAGTGTAGAAGTAATAGATTAGAAATGAAGCATGAGAAATTTCAGTCCAGAAGAAATTTTTGTTTAAGTCTTCTGAAACTGAATGAAAAATGTATTTTAAATGAAGTGGTCTTTCAGCATATGTTTATGCCAGTTCTAGTGATATTTCTCATGGAAAGTCTCCAGTGTGGATCTGTCACAACCTAAGGGAACAAAAATTCCCTTTTAAGAGAAGGGGGAAAATAAATATAGCACTACCTAACTGAACTTTTACTTCACTAATTCCAGATACTTCTTTTTGTCAGGCTCTTTTCCCCTTTTAGTTACAATCTCTCTAAAGGAGTTTGTTGTCAGTACAAACATGCAATTCATCAATCCATTGCAAGTTTGTGTGGATTTGATCATTATTTCTATTTATGGTTTGTTGGGGTTTTTTCACTGATGTTGATACATACTTCTGTTTGTAATATAAAATGAGAGAGTATCCACTGTTCTAAATGGTTAAAGGAAAAACAATACACCTAATTTTAGCTCACTTTCATTTGGAGATATTTTGTTCATATTAGCATCTATTACAGCAGTTGCATATAATATCAGTAAAATAATAATATTTAAAACTATGACAATGAGGAGAGCAGAAAAGACATGAAAGAACCCTAAAGGCTTAAAAAGAGAAAAATGTATAATTTAATAACAAGAAACTCAGTCTACTTATGTTGCTCTGCAGATGGTTGAGTACATCTTCCTACCTTTAAATCTGTGTAAGAAAAGTAACGGAGCTATTACCAGTGCTTGTTAAGGTTAAGCAAGCTTCAGTTGATTGCATGAAAAATGTTACATTTTTCTGAACAATAAGAATTTCTTAACTTTCTTGGGGTTTTTTCCCTGTCTGTTGCTATAATCCTATTTATATTGTAATGCTACAGTACCTTCATAGGGGATTAATAGATTTTGCTGGAAACACTGGACTCCTAGCTCTGTTTACAAGCTTTTTTCCGATAAAGAAAAACATTTTCCTTTGTGAGCAGAAAGGAGCACTTCTTGATAACTGTCAGTTTTGAATAGTTATAAACTAGATCATCAGAAAATATCAAAGCAAACCACTTCTCCTATATTAACAACAAAAAAAGAAACAAACAAAGAACCCACAAATGAGGTCTTTAAAAATTATAATAGCACTGTCATCATTAAATTTGCATAAGTTATTTTTGAAAGGTAGCGACATATCATTTTGATCAGGTCTGCACGAAGCACTTTTTATTTTATGTAACATTTGTCCTGAGTATGTTGAGCTGGAGAATAAACCTCAGGAGTTGAATGTATCTTTTGTAAACTAAAACAGACAGCTTGTTTTTTTTAGGTGAATTCCGAATCAAAGTAAACTAAGAAGAAACGACATTGCTAGAAAGATGTGGTCACACTTTTTCTTAGGATTTGATACCTCAAAGAAGTTTTCCTGCCAGCATTTATTCTGATTCCAGAATTCTTAATTTATTTTGAGTTTCTCTGTGTGGAAAACCTGGGTACTTCAGAGTTCAGTAAACTGTGCCAAGAAGTGTCTCTAGGTTAAAAAGATTTAATATGATGTCTTCAGATACAGCCTAGCTGTTAAGAGGGATGAGGAGGGACCAGAGAGGAGCAGCAGCAGCAGAGGATCTGCGATTCTCTTGCTGTGTGCAGTGTCTTCCTACGTTGCATTGCATTGTCCAACCCTAATAGAAGGGGTATAGTTGATTCCAGCCTTCCCTCATGGATCTGTGCTGAGGAGAGGGTTTGGCTACTAAGGAGAGATTGAGTACTAAGATCCAACGGTATTGTAGGAAAGGGTGAGGGGGAAACAGAATAAAGCCTGGCTCTGACCAAAGCTACAGGTCAGAATTTCACACGAATCAGGGCTGTGGAGGCTACACAACAGCACTGGCCGAGCTGCCTCCCAATTGCCTGGAGTGAGCATTAAAGAAAATGACAGTTGCTGGAGGTGCCATTCTCCAAGAAGCATTTTGCTCCATATGCTGTGGTCTTGTCCAGTTATGCTCCACTCTGGGGTTGAAGTCTCCATGAGAGTTAATGTGACTCTAAGCTCCAGCCTTTGGTCTGGTTTAACCAACTGCATTTTAGCTACAGCAGTTGCTGTGTCTGTGTTGCCCTTTCTAACAGATAAAAAGAGCAATTATAGCAACTCCATGTTCATATAGTATGTTCTTGTAGCCTTTCTAGGTAATTTCAAACTGACTGTTTGCATGTGATGTCTCTTAATAAAATTTGTATTTGACTAAATATGAATACTCTCTGACAAAAAAATTGGTTGAGAGATCTGTATTTACTGAAGAACCTGATGGACTTTCCCTAATGGATTATTTGTTCTTTTCGGTGTCCTGTGTCCCACAGAAGGGTGGTGTGGGTATGACAGTGCATGCAATAGAGAAAGGTTTTGGTTTGAAAATTGAACAGGCTTGAGTCAGACATCAATTTTTCCCCAGTTCTATAACTTGTCAGTGACAATGCCAAATAGAGATGATACTAGCAAAGTCTAGGTATTTTTTATAGGCATTTTTAAAAATGTCTTATTTGTTCCCAAAACCTTGGTACTTGATAATGCTCCAACCTGAGTTACTATGCATGAACTACTGAGTTTCCAGGGTTTTACCCTTTGTCTCTGCTGTTTGTAAAAAGATGGATCTTGTCTCTTGCAAGATCCTGTGTACCTGGAAATGACCTGGGTGCAACACCAATTTGGCCATTGCAGGGGTTTCTTCTTGACTGAGCTGAGAAGAAGCTGCTGGCAGGACAGTGTTAGTGACAGCCTTCTGCTCTGGAACTTGCAGCTTCCTTTGGTCTGCTGTGTTCTGCGGTGTTGGGTCAAGTTTTTGGCTTCACCAAGTGCTTGAGAACTGCTCATTGAGCTCCATCCTCAGTGTGCAACAGTTTTGCTAGGCTTTTTGGGGAGAAACATCATCTTTTTGGACTGTGCTATGTTTTTAATGTATGCATCTGTGCAATTTAATGTCAAGATTTTCTATAAATATATGAAATATGAGTGTTTAACATCACCTAATGTTTTTCTTTTTGAAGCCTGACTGCCAAAACTGTTATGTTTCATTGTCTCCCTGTGCCTCTGCTTGGGTAAAAAGAGTTTAGGTAAACTCTCATCAGTGTTTGGGTATACTTTTTTAATTTTGCATATATAGTTTGTTCCCCTGAGTTCACTGGGATAATTTAGTTGTGTAAAACTGAGTGAGTGCTGGCACAATTGGTCTGGAAATTATCAAGTGTATTCATAAGGAGCATGCCCACTGTCATGCCTATTATATTTTTAGAAGTGGACTGTAGGGCTTTCATTTCCTGTGTCAAACCTGAGGACTTTTTTACTGTCTTTTCTTTCTTCTAATGTCAATTGGTTGTAGATGGGTAACTTTTTGAACATATTTGAATACAACTAATTTTCATTTATTCTGCTTAGATTTACTTTAATGTTGTTGTATGGTAATCACATAAAATGTACTTCTTTCTTTTTAAACCTTTCCTCTTACACTAAGGTAATGTTGATTCTACAGCATTATCTATATTATTGCAGTTTCTCTCCTTGGCATTGCTGCAACAAGGAGAAGACCAGTAGTTAAATTTTCTCAGAAGTTCCTACTATACTACAGTGTTTAAAGTAAAAATAAATTACTTGACTGCTTTTTAGTTGGATGACTAACTTGGAAGTAGATTTAGACCTGAAGCTCAGATTTTAAAGCTCTTTACAAGAGCAGAAAGGAGCTTCAACTCCAGCTGCTTTATGAGCAGTGACAGGACTTGTTTCCTGAAACTGTCAATGAAAGCAATGGGGGCAGTCACAGGTGACTGTCACCTTCAGTCTTGAGACATGCCACCCTAGGTCTTTCATTTTTCACTGCAAACATGGGACATGTATTTCTTCTGGGGATGAATCTACAGCACCAGTTTTGTTCTGATAACAGCATCTGGCACTAGATTGATTTAACAGGCTCTGAGGTTTGCTCTTTTCAGATATGCGTTTGTACGGCAGCTTCTGTGCAGCTCTGACATGGCCACACGCTACTGTTGTTTTTTCTGCCTCCTAGCACCACGTGTGAAGCTAAAGCTCTTTGACACCTGCCATTTGGACCCTTTTCTTACTGAAAAATGTCATCGTTTTCAGACAAGATGAAGACAGATATCTGATCATTCTTCCCTTTGCAGGGATGTGCTGAGGGCATGGTTCATACACTGATGAATAAAGGATTCCAGACTGCAGTTATACAGTTAGTTTTATTTGTTTAGTATGGTAACTAGTTCTTGATTTGGGGTTTTGTAGAGTTTTATCTAATACAAAAGAAATTAAAGCATGGTAACTCATGTTTGCAATAATTTTCAAACCTGTTTCATTCTGCTGCGAGTATAAATTGTCTCACTGGTTTAATGGCAGGAAACATCATATCATTTTTTCTTTGGGAAATGGAATGGTGGTAATTGAAATCAGAAAATTTTGGATTCTTCTAATTCTGTAATCAGTGAAATTTTTTGAGGAATATGTTTTCTGCATTTGTTCAAATCTAGAAGTTAGTAGAACTGGGCTGCATTTTCCAAAGTAGTAACATTTTTAAAAGGAGCTTTTAAATTCTATGCCCCGAGTGCTTTCCCTGTGTTTTTGAAACCTGTTTTGTTCTAACAAAGAGGCAATCAGGTTGCCTGGCTCAGAACATAATTGTCCTTACGTTTGAAATATCTTTTATTAGGTTTGATGACAGGAAAAGTGCTCTTAGAATGTAAAATCAATACACAGCCTTCCTATAGACTCCAAAGCAGTGAAAGTCAAAAACTCTGGGCTTTTTAACCCTCTTATTTCCCAGCTTGCAGAGGAGTGGGTAATACTTCAACACAACTATTTGAATAATTACAATTTTTAGTGTACTTACTAATTTTTCAGTCTTCGTCATATATTTCTTCTGACATTTGAATGCTGATCTTTTCAATTAAACTGGCTTTCATTTCTTATATTCCTTTAAATTTCTTATAAACAGACATTGAGGAATTCTTGCATTCAACATCTGATGTTGAAAGACTATAAATTGGTATCAAACCATTAAATTTTGCATGTTGTTCTTCATCTGAAAGTGTGTACTTCAATTCTGTAGCGAAGTTTAGTTCTGCATAAGCATACTGGAAAAATGGAAAATGAAGTATCATTCTAAGACTAAGTGCTATTTCAATATAAGTAATTTTTAATTATCTGAAGCAACAGTAGGAACTGTGATTAGAGTATCTTGCTAAATATGGATTGAAACAGGTCTAATTCTTTTCTCTTGAGCAGGTTCTAAAGATCTATACTGTCTACCAGGAAAGCCATCAGCTTAACTGGTGCTAAATACCATTTATGGCTGACCAGGAGACAAATAATCCCTAGTGCAAGGATGATTGCCTTGAACTTTTGTTATTTCAGAAGCCGCTTTACAAGATGCTTATTTATTGTTCCTGCTGTAGGGTCAGCAAGCTGTTTCAAAAGTAGGGTTTGTAACTGAAAGAAGAGGTAGTGTTAATCTGTGTCGAAAATTGCTGCAGAACAGAGTCCCTGATTTGAAATAATGTACTAATTTTTGCTTTAAAAGGTAGATTGAATTGGTCAAGATCAAATTCCTTTTTTCTTTGCATGGTGTGAATTCTAGTAAACTTTGTGGAATATAGAGCAAACTTATTCATACGTGGGTAGAAACATTGACTTTTTTGTTGTGAATTCAAAATACTAGTTGTAAACAGAAACTTAAGAATGCAGCTGAGCAACAATGTGGGGTCTGTATCACTGCTTATCATTTGATGTGCTCTCTGAACACTCTTTGTGCAGTTAACTTCTTGTGTGCTTGGGACCTCTTAAGCAGGAACTGTGCTTTAAGACTTGTGGTGTCCCACCTGCATCTAGTTGAATAGCTTCACTGTGAGTCACTATGAGTTTTTTTGTAATATTTTTACTAAAGACGACTATAACAGCTTTTGTCTAGTGTGACTGATTTTGAAAGGTGGACTTTCATATAAGCGAAACTTTTATGGTATGTAGTGACTTTAAGCTTTGACTGAAGCAATGAAAACTTGATGAAAATTCCTTTCCTACCTAACAGTACATTTCAGTATTAAATATATTTTACAATAACAATATTTCCCAGGTTCTAGATATTGTTAAAATTTAAAGCTATTTCTTTAGATTATTTAAAAACACAGATGAATTGTATCTTTTTTGTCTTGATTCTATTGAACAATACTGGCTTTCTAGTATGATCCTTTTTCGTCATCCTAACATCTTCCTTTGCCATACCACTAGCTTAGGGTGGGGGGGAAAGACCAGCTTTTGAGTTTCATCTCATCTATCAGAATGAACAGGCTTTTAAAAATGCATTATTCAGTATATACCGGAACCTTTTAATCTTCCATGACATATGTTCCTCATGTGAAAAAAAAAAATAAATTGTGGCATAGCTGTGTCAGAGCCAGGGTCTGTCAAGCCTGGTGTCCTATTGTTCCTGTGGCAGGGGGCATGTGGCTGCATAAATCACAGCGTCCCACTCAACCTTTGCTGGACTGCAGTCTCCCATGGGCCGTAGTCATCACCTCCGTGGCAGAAGGAACTGTGTTGTGCACAGCACATGGGTGCTGGGCTGCTCACAGGCCCAAATGTGCATTGCTAGGAGCAGCAGGTAACTGCCCAAAACCCCAAGAAACCTACAGCTTACCATGGGTAATGAGGAGTTGGGAGGGGCTGTCCAAGTTGCTCCTCCCAAGTTGACAGGAGAAGAAAGAGCAAGATAAGTCAAAATGCAAATGAACAGATTATTGCTGTTTCCTCTTGAGAGCTTCTTTGACCTCCCTTATGTGGCCTTCCTTAGTCATCAAAAATGGGTACGTAGGGAGACATATAAGAACAGATGCAGGCATCTTATTCTCTAGTGTAGTTCTCAACCCTTTTAGATTTTATGCTCTTCTGGAACTAGTTGTGACTTCTGTGTTTTCAGTAAGGCCCAATCGATTTCTCATTCATGAAATAGCCCAATCTTCTTTTGAGCATATGCTTAAATAAGTCTTCCCTGCCCCTTCTTACTTTGTTTTTAATCACTACATCTGTCAACATAATTAAAGATTGGTACATTCCAACTGAACTTCTAAATGTAACATTCTTTTCTAGCAAATATTTTGTCATTTTATTTCATTTTATTTTTCTGTCCTGGATGATTCATAAGCCAATTATTTTAGTAAGTAGCACTAAGTAAACCTTTGACCCTTTTGTACTGCTGTACTTTGGGGGAGCCTCTGGCTTTCATTGCCGCAAGTTTATGAAGAATATATTTATTGATTAACATGTAAAAGGTTGGGTTAGAGGAATTAAGCACAATTACTAAGTTTGGATTGCGAAGGGAGTTATTTTGGCAGATCATCATTTTATTACCAAATATTAAAATCTTGCCCATTTTGAGATTGACATGCCCTTTGCTTTTAGAATGACCATAGTTTTCTTCCAAGTAATAAACACCAGACGACTCTTTGTGCTAGTATTGTTTCTTAAAATGCTATTTTAAAGGATTTAAGTTGTAAATCCAGGATTTGGAGGTTGTAGAAACAGTAAGTTATATAAAGTTGGATAAAGTTGCTTTTTCTTTCTTTATAGATCATTAATCCTGTGTTGAAATTGATTGTGGGGAAATTACCTCAATGCAATGTAAGAGTCTGAAATGTTGATAAGATTCATGAAAATGTCAGGAAGGTGCATTCGTCTTTAAACCCACAAATGTAGAGCTCGATATCTTTTTTTGGTTTACATACATTAGATTTTTTCACATAGTTTTGAAAGAGTTTACAGTGAAAATTTACTACCGAAGAAACTTGCAAGTTTTAAAAATTGTAATTTAGTTAAACAACTGTTGGTAACTAGTTTGTTACATGTAATCTTTAAGGTTATGCATTTTTTGTAGGTATGTAATAGCTTTGAATTAAAAAAAATTCTGAGTATTCTCAGTCATTTTTTTTTTTTTTACCTTTTACAAGAAAGGCTTTTTTTCCTGTAGACATTAAAAAATTGAAAATATGAATGTTTTCAAATCAAATAGTCTTTTCAGACCAAATATATAATACTTATTTAAGCTGAGTAAGAAAATTACTTGCTTTAGTAAGTCTTAAAAGGCTCCTTAAAGTATTTAGAATACAGCTGGCATGGTGTGCAGCATAAAGCTGAGGGCCCACCAGGTGGTGCTGGTGGAATATATTTAATGTTGGTTTAGCTACTTAAAATGTGTCTTAACAAATGAGAACGAGATGGGTGCAGTATAGGAAAACTTAGTTTCTGTGCAATAAGCTTACCTGTACAATTAAAAAGAGTACGTTGTAATATCGTGTAGTAACTTTGTGATTTGGGCACTTTTAATTTTTAAAAGTTGGATATAGATGCTGAGGAAAAAACCTTATCTGTAGGTTGTCTGGTGTGGGAAGCAGACAGTATGGAGGCATAGTCCCAGGCTCTTTACCTGCTTTTTTGTTCAAAACTTGTCCATTCATGGAGTAGAAGCATATTGTATCATAACCATGTGCTTATTTACCTACTACATATTGACTTTAAAAATAGCTGTTTAATAACGCTGTTTTAACTGTCTACATTTTAGTCAGTGCAAGGATCTTTCCTCTTACGCAATGCACAGAAAGGGTCTCGTGAGGGGTGGGGGAGTCAAGTTTTTCAGGTTTCCTGTGTTGTGTGAAATTTCACAAAGTTGAAATAGAAACAAATTCTGAAGATAGACAGGATTTGAGATATAATTTCACCAACTCTTATGAAACTTTTCATTTGACTGTCTTGAAAATTGTATCCTTTATTAAAAGGGGAAGGGGAGATTGAAGAACAGTGTGGACTGTGCAGTAGTTTGGAATAAATTTCTGTTGCCTACTCCTTTGAACAGATTTGGTTTTGTCTTGATATAGCTGACATATGTGTAGTATTTGACAGGCATGATGCAGAGCATTTTGCAACATTGAATTAGCTTAAATTGTCCTATAAATCATCTCCCTTTTCAAAAGAGTTATTAGAATTTGGAAATAAACCAAAATATCAGTGAACCAAAGTAACCGTCTCCTTTCTAGTCAAAAAATAAAATCCAGAACAACTGCAGACAATCCCCAAACCTGTTTTGCTTGTAATCTTAGTATTTTGACCAAGCTAAATGTTTTAGCATTGTGTGTGCCAGTGTCACATTAGTAACCACCTCACTGTAGGTAAAAACAAGCTAAATCAAACCATATGACAGCCAGTAATAGTTCTGTAAAAGTTTGCATTTGACTATGGTTGAATGACTCAGAGGATGGTTTCTTTGGAGTTTGTGGCCTTATGCATTTAATCTGGGTAACAAATTTATTTAATATCTGGGTTTTACTGTCTTGGGTGCAGCAGTTATAGGGTTCTGCCTGAGTGAAAATTCTTCATCCCCTTTTCCATGTCTGCCACACCAAATACTTCATAGAATAACTGCATGCATCTACAAAACCATCTCAGTCAGAGTGGTTGTCAGGTATCCAGTGTATGCTGCTTCTGAAAGTGCTACTTCGATCTTATTCTCTTGCTTGAAATAATTCTTTTACTTGGCTTCCCTCCTTCTCCTTGCTCCAGTGTGTAAATGCTTTTGCTCTTGAGGAAAGGAAATGTGCTTTTTTCTGTCTCCCATCCTGAGTTTTAATTGCATTTATTCATTTTAGCAAGTTTGTGTGCTACCTACCTTAAAATTTGGCACCACTCACATATTACCATAGAATGACAGTATTATTGTAATCCTTCTGCTTCTAAAAATTGGCAGTGTAGCATTAATGAGAATCAATAAAATGTCAAATGTGTTAAAATTCCCGTGTAGGTCACATTGCTTCTTTCACTGCACAAAATACTGGGAAGGGATCAAGAAATAAGCTGTATGCAGTAGCACAGTTTATAGCACAGCACTGTAAAAATGTGTGTGAAATGCTGTTGTGTTGTGGGGTTTTTTTTTTAATCTAAGTGTATTATCAATGTATTAAATCTAGAAATTGTGTGAGAGGTAACTTTTGTGATCTGGTTGAATACAAAAATTGAGGAGCGATTAGCGAAAAGCTGTTAGAAGTGTGTGCTAACATGTGTGGTTTTTTGGAAGCAATATCCAAAAAGAAAGAGCTTGCCAGATGCTGCATTTATAAGGTGCGAACAGGTTAAGAAATATGTTCTGCTGCATTGTTCTTTAAACTACCTGTTCATCAGAAAAATCAGTTTTATTAGATTTCTGTCAACATCTTTGTTAGGTTTTTGTGATATGATCTTATTTCTGAACTCTGTAATGGGAATGTTTTATGAATGTCATTTATAGTGAAGGAATGCTCATAAGACTGAATCATTTTAGAAGATCGTGTAAATAGTTTCATTTTCACTTGCCCTGTTCAGCTGGTCTGAGGATTTTTTTACTCTGTTAAACTAGTTGTTTGAATGGGTCTGGAGTTACACTAATACTACAGAGAGCAGGATTTTATGCTCTGTATTTACTGAGAGATCCAGTCTGTCTGTAATATTGAAATGCTCTTTTGAGTTACTTTAAAATCTGTCTTGTGTGCACAGCACTCCACCGAATTCCAGTTTTGATTAGGGAAGGGGGAAATCTGCGCAAACAACAGTAAGAAAGTCTTACCTTTTGTATCTGCATTTTACACTGTTTACTGTTACCGTGCTCAAAACATTGCATGGGAATATATTTTACCTGAGTTGTTCTCCAGCTTTTTCTAAAGGGAGTGACTTCTGAGTATCAATTTCTTTATTTAAAAATTCAACCTACTAAATGTTCTTAAAAGGAAAATTTATAGTCCAATTTTAAAACAATATAAAGCACAGTTAGGGTTTTTACTGAAAGGTCTGTTTCTTAAGCATGATGGTTTCTCTCCTTATGGCAAAGATTAGGTTATTCTAAAAGGGGAATAGTAAAAGTAAAAATAGTTCTGACGCTGACAGTATTGACTTCCAGTGCATTAGCTGTATGATGCTGTAATTATCAACCTGAAATTCAAGTTCTACTGAAGTTATTCGAAGAAATATACTGTTGATTCAGTGGTGTCAGAATTTCACAGCTGAAAATAACTTACCCTGTGAATACTGGATTGCTGTTTTCTCTTGAGTGGAATTAGAGCACTTGAGGGTTTTTTAATTATGTACTGTGATTTGAATTGGTGAGTTTATCATCGTTACTGAGTTTGAGGTGTGCTGTAGATACATGAACTGTAGCTTAAGTTACTGAAGACATGCAGTCTGTGTTTTTCTTTGGGGATGTCAGTGAGAGCGGGGAGAAGACGGTACGAAATGCCGCTGAGAAGTGAGCTGCAGCTCTGTGGCTCAGTCTGCATCAAGTTGGGGTTTTTTGAGTGTTTTAGGCAGCTGGCTTGAGACAATGTATGTGCAGGCTTGTGACTTGGATTCATGTCATTGTTTTAATGTTAGACTTTAGAATGTAGTTGTTTTTAATGGAATTATCAGGTAGACTTGTTTTTGTTTATGAAAGCTGATTTGCCTGTTTACTTCTGGTAACCCTTGTTTCTTGTGTTCGTTTTCTCTTCTGTAAAGATTGATACAGGGGCTGATATTATGCACAATGTGTATTTATAATAAGGCCAGAATTGAAAAAGGAATAAATGTTGCAGGTCAGGGAGGGGTATTTTGGCTTAAATGGAGATCTTTTCCTTTGTACTGCCTTACTTTTGTAAGTATTCAGTTGATTCAAGATATTTTTGAAACATAAGGTGAGGCTTTAAAAAAAACCCCAACAAATATTCACTTAAGTCATTTAAAAAGTCTTTCAGTTGCATTATTCAGTTGTGTCGTGTATTGATTATTTGCCACTTTATTTTTCAGCATTGTCAGTGAAGCGGGAGCATCTATCTACAGCGTCAGTGCGGAAGCATCCAAGGAAATGCCAGACCTAGACCCTAACCTAAGAAGTGCAGGTATGAAGAGTATTTCATTTTATCACCTTTCAACATGGAGCTCAAGTCTCAGTTATCAGACTGTATTGTTTATAATATTAAGTATAATAATAGTCAAAAGTAGAAAAGGTTTTGGTTGTTTTGTTTCTAAACTTTAATTCTTCTGTATTTCACATTTGAAGTCCTAGGTGTGCAAATTAATGGCATCATCTTCTTCTAATGCCTGTAATGTAAAGAACCTTGTGGATGTATTACTTCAATAGCCTGGCACAGGAGAATTTATAACAATTAATATAAATGATGAATTGCATAAACTTTCATAGCTGCACATGTCCATGCCCACAAGAACTAGACCTTTCCTCTCTTTTCTTGTCCCCTGTGTGCACACAAATGTCTCTAGAAATAATGAAACCATTCAAGGGCTAGGAAAAAATGTAGGAACAGAACAGATAATTTAAAGGTGTACATCCATTGTGATCACTGAAGTCTTCATGTAACTGAATATAGTCCTCAAGAAATACTGTTTAGTTTTTAAAGAATTATTTACTTCAACATAAATGTCACTGAGGTATAATACAGCTCAAGTTCTTAGAAATGTGCAAGTGTAGCCACTATTATAATTTTCAGTGTTTGGTTAAACAGTAGTCTTTAATGATCAAATTCCTGGCAGCTTTGTCAGTGTCCAAATTCTACTCATAGATTTGGTTTATTAGGAGACAGCTGTAAGGATATGTGTGAGGTTACTTTTGGATTACTTCATTTATGTATTTTTGTGTGTCTTTTTGTATTTGTTTTTACCTACCTTGGGTTTTTTTATTCTTGGTTTTTCTGCAATTTGTTGTCATTCTCAATCAAATATAGCATATTGGAAAACACAGCAACACTCGTATAAGTCTTCTCCAGTAAAAATTATAATGTTCTTAATTTTAATGTTATTCTGACAGGTTACTGGCCTGGAAATCCTTTGGAGGGTGTAGAAGTAGATTAGCAGAAAACAATTCTGTAGTTATGTGGTATTCAGAGGTAAAACTTTCTAGAATTCCCCATGTTCCCTTTTCCTTTTATTTCCACAAAGGGGAAAAAGTGTTAACTCAATGTTTCAAGTGAATGTTTTTACAGGAGTATTCTTGAAATGTTTATATCATTTCCAAGACAGGCCTCTAGCTTCTTTTTACTTGACTCTTTTTCCTGACTGCAAACAGGCTCCATTGTGATTCTTTCTTCCCTGGGCCACAGAGGTTTTGAATGTGTCATGGTATGGCCAGAGCAAATATTAGGCATTTGACGTTTCTGTGTGTTTGTGACAGATGGCACTAGCTTTCCCTTGGGCCAAAGTTTTTTATGTTGCTGATTTATTAAATGTGGGTTTAGAGTTGATGGAAATGAACAAAATACCACTGAAAAGAAAGGAATCTAATTATTAACATTATGCTTTTCCACATGTACGTGATTTTTTCTGAAGTTTTTTTTCACTATTTCAGACACTTATTTTGTGTTGTGCATCAAGTACAGTAAATGAAACTAAAATTTTTAATACATGACCAGTTTCAGTGTTAATTACCTAGAGTTCATAATTTCTCTACTATTACTAGGATTTGCTTCAGGCATAACCTAAGTGCTATTGCATCTGGTTTGAAAAGCATCAGCAATTTTAACATGCCGTAGTGGTCCCACAGAATGGATATAAACTGAAAAAGAGTAGGGTAGAAAGTGAAAAATAATTGCTTAGTTCCATGGATGTTGGCTGGTATGGAACTGACAGCTAGAACTATGTTTATTACATTTGAATCTTTTTAGAAGTTATAGATTTTCTTCCCGATGTCTTCTGGTGTCAAATTATAATTAGTTGTGCTAAAGCTGTGGATATTTTCTTAACGTTCAATGTGAAAATGTGACATAAAATTCAAGGAAAGCATTAACTGATGTTTGAGGGGTTTTTGTAAACTTTTTCTTGACTAGCTTTTACTTTTCAAGTTTTGATTTTCCTTTAATTTGCAGCAAACAGAAAAGTGACATTGTGTCAAAGCTGACTTGCTTTTTATTTTAATTGTTGTGTTACATCATGTCAGATTCTGTGCTTACATGATAGCATTTAGTACATTAAGGGAAGCTGACAGCTGCATGATGAAGTGTGACATTTATAGTTAAAATAAAAGGTACAGCTGACGTGAGATGTCTGTGATCTTAACACTGTTTGCCACTTTAACATTTTACTCAACACAAACTTTATAGAAGGGTTTGGGTTTGTTTTGATTTACACAGGTAGGCCTATGATTGTTCGTTGGGTACATAAACGTGAAGTATTAAATAATGCACATTATGTGTCATATTTGCAGTGGTGCTTAGTAACTATTTGTAGTACGTTTTCACTGCATACAGAGAAATAGAAGACATCAATCATGATAAAAAATTAGCTTATTAATTTCTCCTTGGCTGAATGTTCTGTATAGGGAAAAACCAACAACCTTTAGCATTTCTTGGGGGTGCTAATTGAAGGTATTAGTTAATCCAGGAACTCAACTGGTTATTATTTTTTTTCCCTTTGAACCATCTTGGAAGGTCATGGATGATGTGAGTTAGTAATAAATTGAGAAAAATCTCATTTTAAACTAATGATGTATATATAAACTGTAGTGGAAAGTCTTTATAGTCATCCATACAACGCTTTTAGCCAAAATTGCACTTGCTTGAAAAAAAAAAAAAGAAAAAAAATTGCTCTTTTCTTAAACAACTTGCTGTTATCTACAGTGCAGTGAATGAAATACGGTCTTTCCAACTTTAGAATTATCCTGAATATTTCATGAAAGTGCAGAAGCTTCTGTTCTGCTACTCCAATTCCTATGAAATGTCATGGAGTGGGACTCAGCTAAGTAGATAGTAAAGAACTTGATGAAACCTAGTTACTTGTGTTTGAGTAGAGTGAGAAGGTATATATCCGCTTCTGACAGTCATTGGAGGATTAATGAGCAGAACAGCTATTTCTCAGCCTCACAGAATTAGGAGATAAGAGGCTTATAGGCCAGAGCAATAAAAGGATTTCCTCCTTGATAGGCTGAGGAAGTTCAGCTGCAGCAGATTAGGAGGGTTCTGCCTAGAGAGCAAGCCATTGGAGAGTTCAGTAATGGGGGTTTGGATGAACCTGTGATAGGGTTGCAGTCTGACAGAGAAGGGAATGCAAGGTTTCCATGAATTCTCCTTCCCAAAAACTGTGCCTATAGACTTAAGATTTGGGGTGGAAGTTTTTAGGGTAGAGTGGACACCATAAATAGAGTACTTTGCAAGCTGGAAATGTTGCTCGCCTTTATGAAACTTATTAATATATGTGCCCTGTGAAGGCTTTGTGAGTGCCTGCTCTGAGGTTGTAATGAGGTAATAGTAATGAGGGAGCTGCAAGGCTGGCTGGCTGACTGCAGTTCTGTTTCTGCCCTGGCATGTGTGCTCTGGCCACCTTCTTGAAGAAATAGTTTAATGTTTAATTTGGTGGAGTTTTTATAAAGCTGTCAAATTCCTATTTATTTGGCAGTCCTGTTCATTCATTGGGGCCCTTTTTTTTTTTTTCTTAATTTGTTTTCTTAGCTACCATCAGTACAACACTTCATGTTTAACCTTTGGTTAGTTTTTATTCATGGCAGCTTCAAGTAAGAGTTATGGACTTTAACTTGTCTGTAAGATCTTCTGGGTTACTTTAGGTCTCTCTGACTGAGACTTGCTTGTGCCTTTTTTCAGTGCAAGGCCTGAATGCAAGTTTCCATTTGAAACAGTTGTAACAGTTCACTGGGTATGGTACTTTACCTTGCAAATTTACCAGTAATTTGCTTGCCATTAATTATCTTTCCTTATCAGAGCACATGAGATGACTGTCTTGATGTGGTATTCTTTGTATAAGAAAAAAAGCTAAACTCAGTGATGACAAGCATTCCTCCCTCAAATAAATGGACTCCATGACAATCAGAGCTGACCTTTTCTGGTTGCTGTCACTGGGCCTGTGAACTCTGGAATGAAATGATTTTACAAAGGTTGATATCTTCTTTGCTTTACCTCCATCCTATCCTATGCAGTTTTGCCTTAGGGTTTATTTTGTTGCGCAGAGCCTGTATTCCTCACAAAAATAAGGTTTATGAGATGAGAAATAAAGGAAGTGAGTGCAGGTGTCAACACACAGACACTGCCAGGTGTCTTTCTGGTTTTTTTCTCTCAGTGCTTCTCCACTTCTGCACTTCCTGGTTGCAAATGCTTGTTGTCTTGAGCAAGTTCAAATAGACAAAATGGAAAGACCGTGGAGGGACAGATGAATTATATAGACAGTGTAAGGATCTATGAGTAGTGTTGAAGGAGTTGCACGCAGAAATATGGAATTTATGTACTTTCTGGATGCCTGGAAACTTGACGAGGTATGATCAGCCAGTGAAGGTTTTGTTGTCCTTAGTATGAGGAAGATGCACCAGTTGTTTGGCTTGTGCTCACAACAGATTTTTTCCTTCTGCCTCCTCTCCACCTCTTGAAGTGGATAGCCTAATGAAATGAATCTTGCTTAATGATTAAGAATCAGAGGAAACTGATGAATTCTGGTGAAACAGTGACCTGATGGTAGAGAATTGCTATAAGGCAGTAGTCATGCTAGGATTTTACTCTGGTTTTGATATGCACTCAGTTATATTAAATGGGAAATGTCTTAATTTAATTAAATTAATGAATTATCTTTCCTTTTGAGGTGAATGCTCTAACAAATTAGCAATCTTTTCTGTCTTTCACTATTTAAAAAGCAAAATAGAAGCTGGAACAAGAACAACGTACTTGGGCTTGTCTAATGCAACGTCTCCAAAAAATGCTCATTTTCCTCTTGACCATGAAGGACTAGGGTCTTCTGTCAAGACCACATAGCTGTGTCACCCAGTTAGGAAAGCAACAAATGTAGATAAAATATTCCCTAAAGCTTTTTTGTAAAAATTTGAAAAACTAACAGGGCAAGCATGTGTCTTGTGCTGCATGCAGAGGTATAATCCGGTATGGAAACTGTGTTTCTTCTAAGGGATGTTTTTTGAGGATAAAGAAGAATCTGAGAGAACCAAAGGTCACGCAGCACATCTTGCCTTAGCATTGTCAAATCCCATCTGCTTGTCTCCTCTCCACAGGGCAGAACACATTGCATTATTGTACACTCAAAGTTCAGCACACCACTTGCACTTTTCCTTGCAAAAGAAAGCCTTGTAGGCTTTGAGGGCTTGTTAGAACTTTGAGACTGTTATGCTACGGGGTTTTATTCCCTGGGGTCCTGTTAGAGACATAGAGTTCAGAGCTGTCATACTGGCCAGCAAGTAGAAGGTAGAGATTGGAAAAAATGTAATTTCTTTTGACTTTATCTTAAGGAAAGTAAAACAATTTGATGATTAGATGTGTGGGACATAGTGCCTGGATGTCTACTTGAGCTAATTTCTTCATCTTCTTAAAAGAGCACTGCTCCCCCTTGGCTACTCAGGAGAGAAGGTCATTTTTCAAAAACTTTATTGGTTTATTTAGTCTTCTGGTTAAACCATTTGCGCTGCTGTCTAAGTGGAAGCTTTCTTCTGCAGCTAGTTGTAGAGGATTGGTGAAAAGTCCCACGAGCTTTCAGAAAGGAAAGTAAGCGCTGACTTCTTATGCATTAAAAGACTTTGTCAGCCCAATGTTTAGATGAGTTGTGTGCAATTACAGCAGTACAAAATGAAATCTTGTATCATCTTGCATCTGTTTTATTCTGTAGCATTTAAAAACAATTTAAATTATACTGTTGGAAGTAGAACAGAGAGAGTCACACTGAGATAATGAACATGCAGTGGTTAGAAGCAAAAGGGATGGTGAACAATAGTGATATGTTAAAGATGAAGCCTATTAATGATAGTACTATTAAGAAAGTAAAATAATAGTAATGGCAATAATTCTTAATTAATAATAGTAATATAAATAATTAGTAATAGAAACAAGAGGGTCTTGTTACTTCTCTCCCCGTGAGACCCAGTTCCTGCTGAAGAGAAGAAGCTTATTTCAAGGTGTGGACTAGCCTCTGCAATTTAAACAGAAGTTATAGGAACTCTGTGGGTAATTTCAAAAACCAGTCCCTAACTGCAAATAGTCTGGAAATGACTGAGCCTCCTGCAGTTGTACATGGGCATGTGTACCTGCTTCAGGACATTGAGAAAGAGAAAAATGGACTCGAATTGCCCCAAACCAGTGGCATAATGCTGAATGGGTTGTTAGACGGATGTTAGAGATGTTTGTAGTCTGTATTTTCTTGTTCTAGACGAGAATCTAATGTCTTCTAATCTGTGGAAACTTCAGGGTATGTGGGAGAGGTGGTATATAATCCTTAACATACTGCTTATCAGCACTGTATTTCCTCTGAAGCTGTACAGCACGGTAGTGGCCTGGAGTTGTTTGATCTGTAGTCTGATCTATAATTTGATCTGTAATCTGCAAGCAGTTTCCTTTAGCATAAAAGAGCTATGAAAACCCTCTGGATGTAACTGTGCATGTGTTGTGTCTGTGTATTTTCCTTTGAAGACTTTGTTACTTTTTTGAAGTATGGAGCTAGAGGAGCAACGGGTACTAGAATGCTTTTCAAGGAGTTTTGGTCTCCTTTTAATATTGTGGTATGATGTGTTACTCGCCAAAGCTGCTTTTCTTACTGTAGGCATAGGGAAGGATATTCTGGTCAGTTATAAAAGGTTAATAATTGTGGTTGGTACAGATGATTAGCTCTTGTAAGATTAGAACTTCAAGTAATTTTTTACTTTTGGTAGTAACAATAATCAATGGCATGGTGATGCAGTTAGTACGAGCAGTGTAAGTGTGAAAAGGATATTGATGGTATCTACCTTTTGAGGTGAGCAGGTGGAAAATACTTTTTTTGAGTTTATACCATCTTGTAAGTCTAACTCATTTCTGTGACAGAAAAATCACATCAGGCTTCAATTAAATGATTATGTGTCTCCCATCTCATATTGGATAAAAATTGATACTATTCTGTGATACAGAAATTACTAATACTTGAAAAAAGTGATTTTGAAAGTGTTTCTAAGAAAAAATACTGACTTTAAAAAGCTACATTGTAATATTCACTTGTCAAGTTTTTCTCTTTAAATGTATTTCTAACTTTCTGTGTTGTATTCAACCCATCTCTTTTAAAGATTTTTGTAGTAAATAAGTAAAATGTTGTCATTCATTATTTCATTAATCTTAGGCAAGTAACAGATTATCAGTTTTATGGAGTTAAAAGTAAACTAAAATGTAACCTTTTTAAAACAAAAACCTGCTCACTTGCCAAAGAAGAACTTTGGATGAAATGCAGCTGTTGAGCAGTTGCTTAAAATAAATTGCATACTTTAAACCCACCAAGAAGATATATGAGGATTCAAAACTGTGTCACAAATCCTGACCTACTGAGAAAGAATGCTTAATGAAAAGACTACTGTACGTTTCACTGTATCCTTTGCAAGGAGGGTGAAACTCAGGTCAACAGGATAGAAAGCTTCCAGGACTCAGGAAACCTGAACAATCGATCACTGAGTAAACATTATTGCAGATACTTATGGAGAGTAATTGATCTTGAACACAATAATAGGCTTTATAAAGGGATTTGAATAAGTTGTAATGTTTCCATATCTACTCTGGTATGATATATTGACAGTAATTACATATGCATTTGTGAGTTAGTCTCTGATTACCTTAATAGATTGTTTTTTAATTTCATTGACAGTGAAGTTTCAACCCAGACTTTTAAGGTGTAAAAGTTAATTTAAAATAGGAGGAGAGTGAGTTACTTGAATGTTATAATAGCATGTCTCAGCAAGAATGAAATACTGAGGTTTTATAATAAAAATACAGACTTATATCATTTATGACAAAATTGAAGCTGAACTAATCATAGCTTAATGGCTTGTGATTGCCACGTATTTATTTGTAAAACTATCTACTGCCTTCACATCTGGAAGCTTCATATTGTTTCAAAGCACAAAACAAATGCTCCCACTCATGAGGTAGCTAAGCTGTCACAGTTATTGACTGGGACGCATTTTTATCCTTGTGTGAAGACGTGTTTAAAAGAAGGAATGCCATCATCTTGGACTTTTGGCCAGAAATGTTTTTCTGCCTACGCTGGCATGCAATATTTTAATGCCACTGTAACGGAAAGAAATTGCATTTTTTCATTCTACCCATAAGCATTCCTCATTTTCAGTCCTTCCTTATCTAAACCGTTGAGTTCTTACATAGAGCAATGCAAAAAGAGAACGTTTCAATATGCAATTTTCTGAACAGAGGAGTTGGCAGCCTGCCCCCAAATTGGGGATAATACTTGAAACCATAATAAATTTTATACAGTTGACAAGATTTCCAGCTGCCTTTGCACCCTAAATAGTGTGCATGTCTGATTTGGGTCTTAGTGATTGCTTTAGACCTGTTCCATTACTGAAGCGAGGCAGATAGCCTAAGAAGTTAGCACTAATTCTGGATTTTTTTAGGACTGGCAGCTGATGTGGCCCTTATATAGATATCATCTAGAGAAATAGTTGGAAGGCTGCTGTATTGTTTTTTCCCATCACTGTTGAGAGTGGACAGTTTTTATCATCTTTAGTCTAAAAAGATTTAACCTGAAAACTATTATCAGTATTCCTGAGTGAAAACTCTCCTTTTTAATCCCTGTGAAAAATGATATCACTTGCTGTAGAAAGTACTAGAGGAACAAAGTTATGTGACATGTATGTGTAAGGAAAATAGTCTTAATTTTACATTTGTCAATTTGAAATTGAGAGATTTGATAATTTTAAGACAGGAGTAGCCAGATCATTAGGTGTGTTTGCAAGCTCGTGAGGGCATATCTGCTCATTAGGCATTAGGAAACAAAACATTTTAATGTAATTCCTTACTTTCTGTGAAGATCAGACACTGAGATAGACATGAATTGTACAAGCAACTTTTATGGATGCTTTTTGCTCACCACACTGGCATCTTCACTGGAGACATGCAAGCATCCTTTACTGTCTGGTGGGTTTGTCTTGTCAAATAACTGAAGTGTGGAGTGAATCAAGGCTTCCAAGCAGTTAAATTGCTTTTCTTACAAAATGCCAGAAGATGCCCTAATGACAAGACAGGATTACAGTAAATATGCTTTTTGTAACCTTCTTTATTTCTCATTGCATATGGATGCAAAGTTCTTCTACACTGAAGTTGGAGGATGAGGTAGACCATCCTGTCCCCCCCAACTGTTAAAATTTTACATTAATTAACTGTAGGGAATCACAGTATGTTATAATGATTCCAAGTATTGCAGTAATATTTTCTTCTTAATTCACAACTCAAAGCTTTAAGTTTCTCAAGTGTGCAATTATTTCTAATAGTGGGTCATGTCATCCTGATCTTAATACCCTGTTTAATATTGAACAGGATTTTTTTCACGTTTTACTTAGATTAGCGTATTTTTAAGAGTGGCATCTCATGTTTGGCCATGTGGATAACTTTTGAGAAATCTGATTTTCTAGTTTTGCCCTACATGCCATCATATCATTTATTTTGTATTTGCTTCAGCAAAAGTAAAGAATACCTTAATATCTGCAGAAGTGAGAATGCATTACCTGTTTCATTGTTAGTCTTTTGAAAATGCATGGTTTCTAATAATTTCTAAAATTTACTTTAAGGATAAAAACAAGTAGTTTTAGGCAATACCCATATTAGTGTAAAATAGTTCAGTATGAAAATCAGATTTGATAGTCTTGATTTAGTTTTTAAGGGGAAAATGTCAGACCATCAGGTTTTACTGTCTCTGTTCCATAGGAATAGACCTTGCACTCCTGCAGAGCCCTTGTGATTTCAGTGATACTCTGCTTGTATTTTAGAAGTCCAGGCACATGGATCAAATGGCCAGAGTGGAGCCTCATTCCCCCTAAACAGACCCAGGTATTGCAGTGTGCAGCTACTCTAGCAAAGAATGAGAGGATTTGCCTGTACAAGAGGCAGTAGATGCTAATCTTGACTGAGTTTCAGCTTAGAGAGAATGTGGACAATTCTTGCCTTTCTCCTACTGTGAACTCTTTGATTTATTAATTTGAAAAGTTCTGGAGTAAGTTGCGGCTTTAGTGGGAATTACGCAGGTCAGCTATCCTGCTGGTATTGGCCATAGGAGCTGCATCCCTTAAATAGTATAACTGACTGTTAGCTGATATTGCTTAGATATTGTAACTATTAGGCCTGATCCAGGAAACCACTTAAATGTCTGTGTAACTTTATGCGTGTGAATAGTTTTGCTAGTTCCGGTGGGAATACCGACATGCATCTGTGCTGAAGTGCTTTGCTGGATCAGGTCCTACGCCTCCACTGGAAGCCTCTTTGGGATATGACAGCATTGTCAACCAAGCTATTATGACAAAAAGAGTCTAAATTTTATTTTTTAATTGAACGTTCCCAAGAGAAGTTTATGCTTGGAAAATTCCTTTATCAGCCTATCCATGTAGTTGTCTATTTTTAAAAGATATAATGAAAGGAGATATGGACAGTGAGAGGTATTTGCTCTCAGCTTATCTGAAATGTAACTTTGAAATGTGTTTTGCAATTAGGTAGAACTAAAACATTATATAGCTATCAAGCAAGCTAAGTTTAAGGAGGGTTGCTGAAGGACAAGTATAGTACCTACATAGGCATCGATTCATTCAGAAGAAATATATAGTTGTGTTTCCTTCTTTGGAAGGAAACAATCAGCACTGCTTTAACTGGTGCTTTGTTTCGCTTTTGTTTGTTAGGTGTGGGTGATAGTTACCACTAGTATTTCAAAGTAATTAATGTGAATTATTGTTATAGAGAAGCGTTTATGCACTAAGATATACTTGTGTAAGTGATAACTGCTGTATTACACTGGTTAATCTTTCGTGGTTGGTTTTTTTTTCTCCTTACAAGAAGGCATATATGATTGTCTTTGAATTTAGAACTTCTCAATCAGAGAAGCAGGCATATCAGATGTCACCAGCACAGTGCTTTCTGACCCTAGCTAGCAAACTGCCTTTGTCAGCATGTTAAAATGGATAATAAAGGATATGAAAAGTCTTGCATGACCGAGCAGTGAACTTCATGTTAACTGTGCATTTAGCAGTGCAGATCTTTAAAAATGAAATCTCTAGTGCAGCATTTAATTGCTAAACTTTGCAATTGTGGTTTGAGGAGCCTGCATAGCCAATAAATGTTAGCTCTGGCTACTATTTTGGCTTTAAGTATCAATGTTTAGTCAAGTTCTTTTCTGAAATGCTGTGAAATGTAACACCCTGCAATAGTGATGGTCGCAATTTAAATTAGGGCTGCAAAGATGGTTAGGGGTCTGGGGCACCTTTTATACAAGGAGAAACCAAGGGAACTGAGACTGCACAGCCTGGAGAACAGGAGGCTCAGGGCAATCTTACAAATAGCTATAAACACCTGATGGGAGGGAATGAAGAAGAGAAAAGTAGATTCTTCTCAGATGGCCAACTGTTAGGAGAAAAGGTAGTGGGCACAGATTGGAACACAGCAAATTCAATCTGAACATGAGAAAACACCTACTGTCAGGGTGGCCAAACACTGGAATGGATTGACCAGACAGGTTGTGGAGTCTACACCCAACTGGATGTGATCTGGAGCAACCTGCTGTAGATGACCTTGTTTCAGCAGGGGTGTTAGACTAGACAACATGTGTTCTCTAGAGGTGTCCAACTTGAACTCTTCTGTGATTCAGTAAAGTGCCTTATAGATGTATTTATAAACACATACATATATATATATATTATTTTACCTATATATAATATACAATATATAATATACGATAATTATACGCATGTTCATGTTTTTGTATATGTGTAAAATCAGCTATTGACCCCTGGAGATACTTACAGTTTTCTTATTTAAACAATGTGTGTTTGACCAAACTACTGTGCTCATAGTTTTTTACTTCTAACTCCTTTTCTTCCTCTAACCCTTTCTTGATTTGCTTAAAAATGTATTTAAATGTAAAATAAATTTTAGGAAGTGTGTCTTGAAGTTACTAATGCCCTATGGAGTTGATTCTGGACATAGCTTTTAAAGGATCACAGCTTTCTTGTGTCCCAACACATTTCTCTTGTTCTTGAATAAGTGCATGTGGTAGGAATAGCAGCCTTGTCAACGAGATCTGGCATTGGTATGGGGGTTTTTCTTTAATTTTTTTTTTTGAAGGTTTTGTTTGTTTTGTTTTTAATTTTTATTGTTTTGGAGGTCTAGAGGTGGGATTTGTACTGAATACAACACAGTATCTGCGGAATCCGACCATAGTTGAGAATTTACGTTTGCAAATGGAGCTTTTTTTTTTCCCTGAGATTTCGATAAGCAAAGGATTTATTAATAAATGTAGGCTTGCTTCAACATTTTGATTTAGAAGACCGTGTGCTCTTAAAGGCATCAGAAATGTTGGAAATTGCTTTTGTTTTTCTAAACATGGTTATAGCAATGACAGGTTGCAGTTTTGCAATTGATGTGTTTTGTTATGCAGTTTAGATTAGTAAAGTCAAAGAACCATTTTCAAAGTTAACACTGAATTTTATGGTTGAATTAGATAAATATATAATATATAAGGATAAAATATATACCTTAGTGAATACTATATTAGATGAACAAGTCTGTGAAGTTACTCCATTATTTTTTAAAATGTTTATTTTTTTATACATATCTGTGAGTTAAGGTAAAGAGTTCTTATATAGTTTAAGTGTTACATATGCATTTATTATGGATACATGGGTAAAAGTATAATGTACAGTTTTATTTACTAACTCTGTGGTTCAAAAACTTAAATGTCACAATTACAGTTTGAAATCTCCTTAGGTCTTTGCTTGAATTACTCAAATAACGAATTTGGTTAATATATATTTGATGTCCTGTGTCTAACAGCAAAAAATGTATTATTGGTTATTTCCAGGTTTAAAAGAAATTAAATATGTAGAAGATGTAAAAAGAAAAATTAGCAAAAGCAATTATACGATTTTGGTTTCTCAGACAAAATCCATCACTGTTTTCTAATTCTCTTTTTCAGTTTCTATAGCTAGACGCGTTCAAGACCCATTAGCTGAACTAGTGAAAATTGAGCCCAAACACCTAGGAGTTGGAATGTATCAGGTAAGATAATACATATCATTTAATCTAAGTAATCTATCATGATACAGAGCAACACCAAGATTCTGCTTTATAATTGTCAGCTAGCTACGTCTCCATTAAAAGGCATTTGTAGTGTTGATAGAATGGTAGAAAATACTCAGAAGTCATAAACTGCCTCTTTTTTTAATCTCTGCTTTTAACGATTGTGATTGAGACTCTGAAATGGCTGTAGCCAGATGTATAGTCTATTAAAAACGTCAAATCAGACAAGTAACCTGATCTGTAAAGCTTTCTCTTTTTTGTATTGTTACAGCATGGGGTTTTAGCTCTTTGTGTAAAATGCAATGAGATATTGATCCTCCATTTAGAAGCCACTAATTTGTACTGTTAGGTGCATTCCTTTTTAGAAGTTTGTAATAAAAGCACTTGTTTTGAAGTTTTTCATTTACTAAAGCTGAATTGGAAAATGTTTGACAATTCTGATTTTTCTACATTTTTGTAGATTATTTCTGAGAAGTAACTTTTATCTTCAAACTCTCTTTACAAAGAACATTGTATTGAGAAGCGGTACATAAGTTATTGTCATTTTATAACATGCTGGCATTGATTCAGGAAAGCATTTATGCACATGCTTAAATCCCACCAAATAGAGAAGCAAAAAAAAAAGAAAAAGAAAACTTGACATGTACTTTTCTCTATATTTTTGAAACTATAGAATGTGAGTAAAAATAGAACTGTCTGGGTCTGTTCTTTCAGATAAGTTCGTGAGAGTTAATGGAACAGAATGCAATTAGAAGCATACTTTACTACTACTGCTAAAGGTAGTGTGACAAAGAAAAGGTGCTAGGAAAAATTTCCAAGAAATGTGTATCCTGTTTGATTTTTAAGGAACTGAGGTCAACGTTTTAGTTGGTTAAGGAATGACTCCTACCTGCTTTTGTAAGCCCTACTTGTATTGCCACAGACGATAAAACATACATTGCTTGCGAACAGCAAACATATCGGTAAACCTAACTTTAATACCTTGGTATGAACTATATTGTAGTTGGATTTGTTTTGTTTTTTTTTTTAAAACTAGATTGAAGGGCTGAAATACTGTAGATTTCTTTAACATATGTATCCAGATTTCAGTGAAAATGTGCTTTAATGGTGGCAGCTATAAATCAGGGGGTGGCAAAAAGAGAAGATTCAATCTGAAGCATAGTTGGTTTCCTTACTTGTGGAGGCCCACTGCTTTTATTTATAACAATAGCAGCAATATGTCAAAACAAAACTAATGAACAGTGATATAGATTTTTTTGTTCATCCTTGCTTTAAAGAAAAAATATTTACCAAAAATACCCCTTGAAATGCTATGTCAGTACGTAGAGAAGTTGGTTGATGTTCTTTTAAAACAAAATTTTTTAAAAATCAATTCCGAGATGAAATATTTTACTCTTTTGAAGTATATGGTGAATTCTTGAGTACTAGGAACTTACATTGCTGTGTCTATAATGTATTGATTTAGATGCACACCATTTCCTATGGTTCACATGGGCATTGTACAAGCATACATCTAAAGCAAAAAGACATGGAATTGTTGGTGCTTATATGGGTTTGGGAGCGTTGTACTATGAGATGAATGTTGCATTGAATGTATTGCAACAGTTCCCTATGGTCTCAGAGGCTGAAACTGGCATGATTTGCTTTGCAGTGATAGAGAACAAGGTAAGTACCGTGTTACTGACCCTTTCAGAGAAGCTTCTTGATCTGCTACTGGTGTGTTGGAAGTAAATCCCCAACTACATTATTTGTTAATGTCCAAATTGGTTATATGAAAAGTTTCAGAGAAATAATTCCTAGCAGCCTGATGGAGGTAGACCTCAAATATTGTTTATTGCCAGCTATCTGCATTTTTAAGTCTTGTCATGGTTTGAATAAATCCTCGGAGGTAGATAAATGTCCTGTCGGAATTCTGAAGAATCACCACAAAAGCTATAATGTGCTCATTCAGTGATACAGAAATTTCTCAATTACTAGATCTTTATGTGACACTACTGAAAGCAAATTTGCATTCTTGAAAGTGAAGTCAGATGGTCTGCTGCCCTTTGGGGATGACAACTCTCTTAAGGCAGGGGAGGGGAAGGGAGGGGAAGAGGAATGGAGGGGAAGAGGAATGAAGCTTTTATGATTTGTCTTCCTTCAGAGAGAACGGTCACTTGCTAGTGTCTCAGAGGACAGGCATGGAAAAAGCTGTTGTGTTGTACAGGGAGTCCCAGAGCAACAGCTGATATAATCCCTCAGATAAAGAGTATTTCAGGCACAGAATTTTATAATATCCAAGGCAATTTGAAATGGTTTATTACATTTTAATTTATAATATAATTGCTGGCTGTAACTTTTTATTAATTTCTGGGTTGAAGTATGCAATGTGCAGTCTAGATCAGAAATATAACAGGCTTGTCACAGAGGTGGTTGTTTTCTTAGCCTGTCGTAACTCTAAACCTAGCATTTAAATATGACCTTTTCTTTCTTCAACACCCTGAAATTGATATTTAAGAATCTGACAAATCTAGGTTTTGTCATTCTTGTCCTGAAGGAGAGACAGCGACTAGTCTTTAGGCAGAGACAGGCTGAGACTGCATGCTGCTGCCGGCGACTGTGGAAACTGTAGCACAAGCAGGGCGGTGGTTTCTTGAGGGCTTGTTGCACACTCTCTGTGTGTTGATTAACGTGTGAACTCCCTGAGGAAGTGATCTTACCTTCTCTGCTACTTCTACCCAAGTGCCCCAATAATTTTGTAGTGCTAGCAATGGCTACGTGGTGTCCTGAACTGGCATAAGGGAGGAGCAGGAATGCATGGCTTGTAGAGCTGCGGCTGCTGCCTTCACAACAGCCTGATTGACTCGAGACATGGCCTCCCTGTCAGTTCATGATAGCCAGAGGTCCCAAACTGTTCTGCTGTAAAGGCAGTGGCAGATACAGTGATTTCAGTCTTTTCTTGGAGGTTGAGGTGAGAGACTGGTGAAGTAGAATCTACCTGATGAAGGCTGTAGCTTTTGTCATGGGACTGTGGTACAGGAATGTTTGTGTGTTCAGCGGAGTGACCAACCGGTGCAGGAGCTGCTGCTGTCAGCAGTGATAGTAGTGCTACAGGAAAGTGTTCATGTGTTAAATCTGCTGCTCGCAATATGAGCTTGCTCAAAGTCTGTGGAGTGCGTGCCCCACCAAGAGTAGTGCATGAAAGGGCTGCGTCTTCTGTAGTTGCTATTTCCGTGGGATTTTCAGTCCCTCCCATCTAACCTCTTGGTACTTCATATGCATGTTTGTGAGAATATTGATATTCCCTAGTTTTTCTAGTGCAAGTTTTCCAAGCAAATCTGCTCATTTGACTGTGGATACTTTGCATATGGAAATAGAAGTTTTGAGGTAGTAGGAGATCTGTGTAGATTGAATCCCAGCAGCCGGGATTTGTGTTTACTTATTTTAGATGAAAAAAAAAAAAAATTGAAACTTTTATTTGACCACCTGCTTTTATTCCTATTTCAATGTATGATTCTGAGTTTGTGCACTGCCAAAAAAATCAGGTTTGTCAGAGAAAAATAAACAGGCCCCGGATCTCCTAACAGGTATTTCCTTAAACAAAGAGAAGCACAACCTGATTTATTAGGGCCTCTCTCAGACTAAATTCCAATTGCCTAAAGGTCCTTGTCTTACTTCATCTTTATCTCATTAGGAAAATTGTTCTTTCCTCCCAGACAGGAACCTAGCCAAAATTAATTTATCACCTTCAGGCCATATTACTATGATTTCTTCTGTAGTTGAACATGAAGATGATGCCCAGACTCTACCTGATACTGAATATGTTTGCCTTGTCACCTCCCCATGCCAGTTCAAAGCTAAATTCCCATCTGGGAAGAAGCAGTTAGTGGCTCAAGACTTTATTATGCTGTAAACAGATTTTTGGCAGTGAATTACCATTGCAGTTGTAATGATCTTGGAAGACGTAGATAAGAGCTGAGAACAAAGCTTCTTCACAAAGATTGTGGTTAGGGAATTGAATTTCAGAGCAAAGAAAATGAGTAAGACAACAAAAAAATCCTTCCTCTCAAATAGAGACCCAACTTTTCATGGGTGAGTAAAACAGCACTAGCATAAACTTTGTGTCCATGAGTTCATCACGGTAAATGTTGGAATTAAATTAATATACTGTTAAAAAGTCAAAACCTGAGTCTGTATTGTAAAGCAGAGAAAGGAGAAGTAGAGCTAAGGAAGTATGTTAAGTTTGGTTGGTCTTTTGATGTTCAGTTGATGTACAAAATCCCTCGATGCTAAAAAAAACAGTAAGCAGTAACCTCTAGAGAAAGAGCTAGATGGAGCTCAAACTCATCTGTAACCTAAGAACAAGATATGTGGTCTGTGTTGAAGGATTAGACTTTTTCACAAGTTGTGTATAATATTTAAAAATGTACACCATGTCTGGTCTCAGCATCCTATTTGGTCTTTATAATTTCTGGAGTGCAAAAATCTGTTCATAATGTATTTTTGTGCATGGTAACATCTTCACTGTTGGACACATTTGGAAAATTAGCATCCCAAAAGGATGTAAGAGATAATATATGTAGTTCTGTAACCTCTGAAGTCGGAGGATATTTGGTTTCAGATCAAGTATCTGGAACATTTTGTGTCAAATAAATAAAATCTGTAAGCAATACTCTTAAATAGCCATTCTTTGAGGAAAAAAACCCCATTGCACTAATTCTTGGTTTGTTTTCTATATAATGCGGAAAGGTCCTGGTCAAAGAGTTTCATAAAGCCTATTCAGAATGTCCAATAATAACTGAATCTGGAAATGCCTTTGTCCTTCTTGTCCATTTTCCTTCCCGTGTTCCTCTATTTATTCAAGTGCATTAGTTTTGCATTTGATTATTACCTGCAGGATGTTTTATTATTTCAGTTGCAATTTGATATGCCTTTTAGGCTTGAGCTTTTCCCCCAAAGAAGATGGGTACGTTTTGTTAAATGACAGTGCGACTGCAGGGAATGCTTTTAATCAGATATGCTTCCTCCTTAATTGGATCAGTTGTCTTAATTATGGCACTGCAGGTATAAACCACTTCAAAATCTACAGCCAGCTAGTTAATAGTGAGGCATCTCACTGAAGGTTGTATCTCAGTTCCTGTTGGAAAGGAAGGAGTTCTTTTCTTTCTCCTAGAAGGCTGTGTAGAGTGCTGTCTGCTGTCTCAGGCCATCCCTGCATGGGTCCTTCCTTCCCTGCCTCAGGGCAATGAAGGCAAACTGGTAGACAGTGGTGGAAGGATGTTATGGGCCTCTCCTACACATGGCTGAAACTGCATGTAGCCCTTTGAGGTTTTTTGCATTTTTTTAATCATCTTCCTCCCTCAAAAGGTGTATGTGGCATCATCACTGCTAAGTTTTTCTAAACCTCTAGTGGGTACCTGTGCAACAGGATGGCTGTTAGAAAGCTGTGGCATTAACCTCATTTTTGACAGTAGTACTACTTAAAATTTTATTACCTTTCTGAATGCCTCTCGTGCAAATTATTTACTTGAGACAATCTGACTGTATATTTAATGCTGAATAGCTACTAGATTTGGAGATATCTGAGAGCTGAACTATAAGAACATTTTAGAAATACAGGGATCAAAGAGGAGAGGGAGACCTAAAGGATTTCTCTGAGTATAACCAGATACAGGTGTGTTGGCCTGGTACTCCTGTGGGCTGAAAATGCCTATGCATTATTTCTGTTGTCTTTCATGCAAGAGAAGCTGACTCGTCTCTTGCGCTGAAGGTATTTGTCATCTTGTTTTTACAAAACCCCAGCAAACAGAACTTCTTAGCATCGTCTGTGTAAACCACATGTTGTATTGTTTCTCTAATAATAAAAACTTGAAAATTTATGTTTAAATAGGAAGCTGCTAACAAAAAGAAAGCTGTGAAGTAGTTAGTGATTGCAAACGAGTTGTCAGAATCCTGACATTGCCCATTGCAAAGAATCAATGCGTGGTTTAAGAAAACTTTATCTTCTTTTTTTCCTTAGAATAGATACACAGTTTTTAATGGTGAAATATAAGAGACTTTGTATCCTTCTTGGTATCTGATTTTGGTTACATCTCCTTTGTTTAGTATGCTTTTATTTAATAACATGGAGCAAAGTATTGGAGCTGACTGATTTTTCAGACAAAAATGTACATTTTTCACTGAGTATTTAAGAAGTTTATTTTACTTTACCCTATACCATAGGGTATATGAATAGTTAGGTGTGTTACTTGGAAGGCATAGGAGAATCACTCATGTATGATGTGAGAATATGATGGCATCTGATATGCAAGAGTGTCTCTTTTTTACATCTCTGAGGTGTGTTTATCAAAACAGCCTCAAACTTGAGCTTGCTTTAAGCTCATTAAAACAAATTTATGTGGGTTTGCAACTTATATTTTTTGATTAAGAAAATGGGATGTCTTCGTAGGTGAGCAGTGCTTTATTTTGCATGATTCACATAGCTCCTGTGGAAACTCAGTTCATCAGGAACGTTGTTTCCTCGTCAAAGTTGTAGGTTGCAGGTTTCAACATCCAGTTGAACAGCCTGTCTACAAAAGGCTTCAGCATTCCTTCTGTATTACTATACTGAATATACACATACAGTTAGGCAAAGAACTGAAACTCCTAGGATAAAATTGCAGTTTTGTGAGTTTGTTTCTGGTTTTTCTGTACTTTAATTGAAATGACTGGCTAAAGAGAACCTTTGCTTAAACAAAACAAAGTCTAAGGATGAGGATACCAATGCTCAGTTTTGTATCTCTTCCAGTAATCAGACCACTTACTAATGCATGTAAATCACTCCTTTTTGGCAGTACGTGGCAGCTGGTTGATTTTGGGTATATCTTAAGTTAAAAAAACTAGTAATAGGAAATATGCTGGTAGACTAGAATCGGGCTGAAATGAAAGAAACTGGCTATACTTATATTAAATTTTAAAAACAGACTAAAGGATATGTTGCCATTATTGTAAAAAAAGTATGTATAGATACTGGTCAAATTCTGGGCTGCTTATGTATTGAATCTTGTCTCTGAATAAACTCAGTGGGACTTTTAAGACATGGACATGCAGGATAGTATTTCACTCTGTTCTTAGCTTTGCTCCTCAATAAAGGAAACTTAAACCTCTCCTGTGAACCCATAGTCTCCTGCAAGGCGATTATTGAATGTTTTTGCTGCATACTGCAAGGGGTTGCTTGCCTTGAAAATTGTGAAAAAATGAGAGAAGTTTTTAAGATTTACAAAAACTATTTGAGGATGGGTGTGGTGGCTTTATACCTATAAAATATTCTTAAGGGCAATCCAAAAACCCAGTGTCTTCTCAGTAGGGGAAAAGGTTTATTTATTTATTTAAATGGATATGTAGCTGGTGAATATGTTTGTGCTTAATACAGGATTTTTAACACTGAGCAACTTATGGAATCCTTACTTGTCCTTTAGTAGTGATGAAACATTAGCTCTGTGAGGAGAGCAAGCAACAGTCATATGTGGTTTTTGCCCAACATAATTTTCAGGGTAAATTATGTGCTTTTCATTTTGAAAAGTGAAGCCCTGTGAATCAGCCATCTGACATCCAACGGGAGCAAAATCTTCACAGACAAGCTTTGTCAGGGAGAGGTAATAACCTCATAATGTTTTTGAATGCTTCCCCACCCCACTGAAGTAGGTGAGCAAAACTTAAGAATCCTTTCCGAGTAAGTTACACCTCTGGCAAGTTTTTGTAATTTAATCTTCAGCAGCAGTTTTGCTGATTGCCAGGGATGGTTTATATATTCTGTAATTTGGCAGTCTCTCTGGTTGGGTCTACCTATTCTCTGGCTGGCAAAGAGAAATCAAGTGTTCTGCCAGCAAAGCACAATAAACTTTTGCTAGTCTATTACAGCTGGTTATAACAAAGCAAAGAGATATAGAAAGAAATAACAGTTGTGTTATTAATTATTTTAGCTACTACACTGTATATATTTACTGACATCTCCAAGGAAATGTGCCAGCCTCAGTGAGGTGAGATGCTGCCCCTTTAAGGAAATGAAGGAAAATGTGTGCGTGTGTATTTATGAAGAGTGCAAGAGCGCAGAGGTATGACCCCATCTGCACATGTCACTCATGAAGCTGCCTGTGGACTGCATCTCTTTTCGCTGCTGTCACCAAAAATGCACTCTAGACAGCATTTGAAAACTTGTCAGAGGTGTACTTTTGTAAGCAACTTGAACTGCAGGTAAATTTTAGACATTACTGCTAATAATCTCCCTCTCGCAGTGTTGCTATTTAATGTTAGAGAGTTTCTGTCTGCATATGGAGAGCTGCTGAGGTTGCAGCAAAAGTAGGGAAGCTCCAGAAGTGTTGGTATACTGAGGTGGGATGATCTAAGAGTGTTGATAGGAAACAGCTGCTGGACAGATATGCCCTCCCTGTCAGTTTGTTTCTGATTGCTTAATTACCAGTTCTCATGGCAGAAGTTTGTTAGGAAGTTTTTTGTCACCATATGACAACAGACTTGCAATTTGTGTTGTAATTGGGTTAAAGTGATATGTGTTACTGTTCACAAAAAATAGGTGTAAAGGTTGTTTACTCCCAGACCACTGTAAAAGTGGCAGATACAAAATCGTGAGCAGGATTGCCCAGGTATTGGGTACCCTCTCTGCAAGCCTGTTTAATATCCCTAATTCAAACACAGGCAACCTGAGTGATGATCCATCCAGGCAGATTTAAACTTTTTGAAAGACTATTCTGACATGGGAACCAAGTGTCAAAAGAAGCAAAATGGGAGTTCTAAGGGTGGGATTCTGCAAATCAGCCTGATATGGCCTCTTTGTGCATTGGATTGGAAACACTTGGTTGACTAAAAGCTGAAACAGAAAAGAGGATGATAATCTGCCTTTCTAAAAGAATTTTGATTGAACAGTTTCTAAAATGTGTAAGATATTGGGTTTCCTGTTTGCATTTTAAGTGTTCAATAACTTTAAGTGAAAATACACAATTTTAGCATTGAAGACTTGTTCACTCCTTTCACACAGTGTCAGTTAAATTTTCATAACTCAAGTTCTTTGCGTTTTTGAAACACTCTAAAACAGTCTTAAAAATACTATAGTAAAAAACAGCCAGAGAGCTGCAGATTACTCATGCTATTACCTGTATCCATGATGTGCTATTTGTGTTCATGAAACTGTGTTTCAGGCTCAAACATTCGTCTTTTATGTGAAGTAAGTTAATCTTTAAGATGCTGTGTTATGAATTCTAGTCAGATTTTAATGTAAATATTAAAATGATAAAATTTCTTAAACTATTAACCTAGCAAAAGCATCTCTTTAGTGTCTAAAGTCAGGTAAGAGTGGCAGTAGGGATGTGAATCACTTGCTTTGAATGTGTGTGGGGCCAGTTTAAACACTGTGAATGTAAATATTATTTGTTGGTGGAATTCCATAGTTGCTGCTTGCTGTGCAGTGGTCATCTGTTGCATCTGTTTTGGTTTCATGAATTAACAGTATATTCATTTGACTCATGAGTAAAAATACTATTAGTATCATACTTTTGAGTGGATTCTGTGTGTTTCATAGTATAGCAGCTGTTGACTTGATATGCAAAAATCTGAAATCAGCAATAAATTTGTGCTCTCCTGAAGTTGGAGAAATGGCAATTAAAATTCTAATTTTAATATTTTAAACCTATAAATGGTTTGTTAATATGTATGGTTCTAGTGGTTGATGTTAGGGCAAGTAAGAACTTGATATGTTTTGCAATGAAATACATAAATTTATTTTTTTTTAATTTTTATGTAGTTTGAACAAATATCTAATTGTGGAATGCTACAGGAATTATTTCATAGGTTTACATAAGCTATGCATTTATTTTTCTCACTAACTATTTACTATGAAATGTAAGGAACTGATAAAATTCATACATTATGTTTACCTTGTAATCTGGTGCTAATGTATGTATTTATTTTAATATTGGAACTGTGATCAAATTTTTCCTCTCTCCCTTAAAGTAAGATGAATTTATATTAATGTAGGAGGATTTTAAGTTAGTGTTGCTGTTGCTTATAATAATTTTGTGACAGTTATGTCATTCAGTAGACATTACTGAAAACTGCCTATTTTCACTGAGACAATAGAACAAGCAAGATTTCTCTGTTTTGTTACTTGTTGCTTTTTAGATTTTTATCTGGCTAATAACACTTATCCTAACAGTTTTGAAAAAATAATTTTAGAAGCTAAAATCATGTTTCGCTAGACAGTGATTAATATCTGTGACCTTTATTTTTGTATCAGGAACATAAATATACACTTTTTTCTGTGTCAGTCATTGTCTAAGATTTCATCTTTCTTCTGCTTTCCATTACATACCATGAATTATATGAAATTAATTTAATCGCTACTCCAAACAGAAATTAAATGTGCCCTAATCCAGAGTTACGTTGTTTGCTTTTACAACTGTAAGTCATAAGTAATTAATTTTCCTTGGAAAATTAATTCACTTACCATTCCCAGTAGCATCATATGTTGACACAGGGTTATAGATAGTTTAATATTTTTGTTCAGCATGTTGGCTTCAACTTTGGAAGACCTTAAAGCAAAACAAATTCAAATTTACTCAACTGTGTATAATTCAGGGTTATTTAAAGTGAATGTTGTCTTTATTGCTGTCAACCAGCTGATGATGATGATTCTAAAATTATATTCAGTCTTCCAGAAAACTAAAGTCTATGGACATCTATGGTTTATTTCTTCAAAAGAAAAAAAAAATTGTTTCATATCAGACATTTGGATAACAGGGCCACTGGAATGCCACCAGTAGAAGAAAAATTTAGCTCCTTGGAGAGCATAACTATATATTACAAAGCCTTGGGCTAACAGGCTCTTTTTTCTTTTTTTTACATGCCTCATGTTGCTTGAGATATTAGTAGGATTCATTATTCCTGTTGCACTCAGAAATTTTTAAGTTGTCTTAATTTGGAATTTTGCTTTGTTTTCTATATTGTCATGTATAGAGGGGCATCTCAGTACAGCGCCAAAGGGTATCACGAACACTTGTGTGGGTGGCTCTGTTGCCCACAACTGACTGTCCTTCAGAAATGGCATTGAGTAGTGTGGGCCAGAAGTCTTCCGGAATGAGAGGCAGCTTTTAAGTTTCATCTTTCAAGTTTGCCAGGAGGACCTCTTTTTTTTCTTTTCTCTTTTTTTTTTTTTTTAATTCTGTCCAACTCCATAAAACATGGTGTTTATTACTTTGGTTTATTTTTATTTATTTAAGACTCCCAGCTGAAACTCCAGTGATGGCAGTGTTGCAGTTCAAACAAGGAAGGCTTATTTTATAAATGTCCCTTTGTGGGTTGGTGGCTCGCATTTTGCCTGAATGCAGGGGGTAGGTATCAGTGGCATTTAATTTAGAATTTTGGGGGTGGAAAATAGAAATTGACATTTAATTCCAGTGTAAAGTTACCACTAGAACAGGCATAAAAATATTATTGCATTAGCAATCACAGGAAGAAAATAAACTGTGAGCACATTAACAATATACAGTTGTATGACAGACTTCTATAGAATAGAGCAGTAGACAGAAGAAAATACTTTTTCAGATAGTTTTTTCACCACAATTTATTTTTATTAAGTAGAGAATGTACAGAAAAGTATTGTACTAATAGAAATAGGTCTTGCTAATAATGCCAGCAAAGGTAAATTCATCTGTACGTAGCAAAGTTGTGTGTAGATAAATATTATTGCATGTCTCTTATATGTACATGTGTGCATATGCAGCATTGATGAATGTGTTGATAGAGATCTCCATTAAATTCTCTATCTGTTGCTTGCAAATTCAATTATTTTGAGTTTCCTGAGCCTACCTGAGACACTTAATGCTGCTTAGTGTGTCTATCTATTAACGCAACAGGTCTCAGTAGCTACTGTTTCATTTTTATAGCTTAATTACTTACAAAAGACTTCACTATGATATTTAAAAATACAGAATCTCCTGTGAAGAAAACATCTATCTGGTGAACTGAGTTTAGCCACGTACTTTTTGACAGTCACGTATATTACTGAAGCTGCGTCCTACCTACCGCACCGAGCTGTTCTTGTCTTCCTTATGGGGGCTGCCGGATTTAACAAAATGCAACTCTTGCCGAGCCTGCAATTGTTGTGCATTTCTTCATTTTCACCTACTCTGTGATATGGTGTACTTTCCATCTGAGGAAAATGAAGAGCAAGAACCAGCTCCACCCTTTTCTTACCCTTTTTGCCGGAGTTTTTTCTGATTACGCTTATGAGCAGGAATCTGAGGACACCCTGCCGTCCACTGTTATCACCATTCTCATTAGTTACCCTTCTGTGCTACGATATTATCTGTGTAATGCATGTAACAACGTGTTGCATGTGAAAAAATTTGGGAGCCAACCAAAAGCTGTTGCTGTTCCTACAAATTTCTTGGCAGTGTGAGTTTGTGTTTTTATTGGGAATATTCTCATTCATTTTATGATGACAGTGATTGTCTAAATTTGCGAGAAAAATGATGCTAAAACAATTATTGTTTAAAAAAATTCTGCAGAAACTATTTCTTCAGGCAAAATTTATATTTTGAACTTGACTGTAGTTTTGGATTAGATAATTCAGAGTTGACACTAATTCGGAAAAAAAACCTTGAGCTAGGAAGCACAATAGCAAAAGGCCCAAGAAGCATGAACAAACATGTACAGTGTCTCCTAGTTTAAGCGCCTGGCTCTTTGGAGGCCACCAAGTCTACAGTGATTGACATGCATTCTGGCAAAGCTTTTTTTTTTTCCTCTTCCTTCCCCCACCCTGCTACAGTGTTGCAGTCAGTCAAAGTGTATAGACAAAGCTGAGTGAATACCAGTTTCCCCAGTACAGGGGCTGTTTTTTCAGGAAGTCTAACTCAAACCAGATGTTTTGCTTAGACCTAGAGTTTGTTGCTGCCAAGCATCTCATCAGAGGTCAGAGTTCTGGGCTCAGGGCCCTGCTAGAATTCTTTCACAAATTGCTATTCGGTGAGGTTTTAATCCTAATGGAAAGAATAATGTGCTTGTAAAATCTGCAGTTATTACAAACACAGTATACATATTGTGGACTTCAAATGACTACATATTTCATTCCCATAAACAGGGAATGCAGATGAATGCAGTGTGTAATAGTTTTAGACATTCAAACTTAAACCAAGTATATAGTTTATACTACTGTTAACCATTTGCATTCTTAACACTCCTGTAAAATGAATAGTAATCTTGACTAACAATTGGCAGATCAAAACAAAAGAAAAAATCTCCAGCGTGTTTTGACTTGTAAGCTGTTTCCTGAAGTAAATAGTAAATGCTTCTGAGAATGTTCAAAAACAGTGCTTGCTAAGGCACTACATTTGGCACAGTTTTTCTTTCCTTCTTTCCTTTTTTCTGTCTCGGTTTTTAAATGGCTTGGTAGCAGCATTTTATGGTCAAGTTAATCTTTCTTCAGCTGTTTCTTCATATAGCTAATTATTCATCCCCAAAACCTCAGAGTAGACTATATATGCTTCAGCTTATTTAAAAACAAATGCTAGTGATATAAAGTGATAAGAACAAGAACTTACTATGAAACATCTCGCTGTATTTTTGTGTTCTTGTTGGGAGCAGTATTGATAAATTTCTTGTGAGTCTACTGAAGTTTGAGTGTAAGAAAAAATTCTCAGGTAACTTTGGTAGTGTGATGCAGCCTTTAGCTAGAGAAATGTAGCTTGATGTAATATGAAGATCAATATTTGGGATATCAGAAATTAATTTATTCTATAGAAAACAGTGCTATAGTGTGAAATTGGATGATGTAACTGATATCTCAGTACGATGCGATTAGAGTGATAAGTTTTTTGTGTAGCATCTTATTTTTCACTGAATACTGCTGAAGAATCGTATGTTATTTCCAACTCCTCAAAATTTTAAGTCTTAAATATGTTCAATTACATTTAATATAACTGCTGTTTCATCATGTCCTAATTTGTGATTTTTATATAGCTCATGTAAATGTGTTTTCACTTTGGTGAAAAGCATAACTTAAGAAAAAGGTGGTGTCACTCAAAAGAGTTAATGTTCTCTCATTTGTGTGATGGTCATACTGATAGTCATGCTGGGAAGAAGGTAAATATGTATAAGGCAATATGTCTACATTAATACTCTAAACTTTCAGACATGCTGAGCTGTTCATCTGCTGTGCAATTTATTCCTTTCTTACTTGTTTATAATAAGAAAGGTGCATATTGATATTACAGTGCAGATTTTACCTTTTGGGGTTGGGAATCCTATATACTGGTATGACTATTCACTAAGCCTTTGTGCTGGCTAAATTTCTTTTGTGGCATTGAATGTGGAGATTTCTGAAACAAATCACTGCTACATCAGTTCAGTTGCTAAATAAGAAATTGATGAAGATGATATTTGTACAGCAAACTTATTTTCAGAGATGGTGTGCATCTTTCAGAGAATAGGGAAAATGTTTTTGTTCCTGCTGCATTCTTTAGAAAGGAGAATGTGGCCAAAGTGATATTGGGAAGTTTGTTTTCCATTATAGTGTACACTTCTATAAATATTTTTCTCTTGGTTTACTGTATAAATATGACTTATGTTTGGATATACAGAATTGAGTTAGAAAACTGTGTGAGAACTGTGTTCTCTCTGTAGGTAGATTATAGATTTTAGCTTTGCTCTGTTAGAATCTGCGTTTTTATTAACTGAAAGTATTTCAATTGTTTACTAAACACCTAAACCCCCATGAAGACATACTTCTTATATTGCAAGTCGGATGATCTTGATGCAAGCTACTGCCTCAAGGTGAGAAAGCGAATATTAAATGTGTATTGAAATTAATACATACAGCCTAATAGTTCAGATACAATGAGAAAAAGTGGAGACAAACTGCAGTCTTCTAAGAGAAGCTTTTTCATATTAATGAGTTTCCATTTGCCAATAATTCTGTCATTTGTAACTTGAATCATTCATCACCCCTGCAAATGGTTCTTTCAAGACATTATTTGCAATTTTGTCTTGTGTTTTTGTCCTTGATGTTGTGAAAATGACCGTCTACTGTTACAGGAATGAAAAGAGATCTCATTCAAACATCTTTTGTGTTTCCACTTTCAGTGAAAAATGTTTTTCAAACCTGCAGCTGGTTATTTCTGCAGGAGTTCCCACTTATATTCAGGTTTGATTGACATTTTGAAATGGCAGCTTTTCATGAAAAGCTGTTAACTTGTAGAATTTGGTTATGGTACTAAGACAGACTGACTTTGTTCTGCTGTTGGGGCCTGTCCAACCTAAACACAATCCTGCATCTGAATTTAATAGTGCTACTCAGCACAGGGAGCGTGGGCTTTTTTCTTTTTTCATTTTTCTTTTCTGTTTTTTTAACACTGGTGCTTCTGATGTGTTTTTGAACCTGACCTGATAGGTGCTCGTCTTGATAGCTTCTCTGTCAGTAATTGGATTAATTGGCATTCCCATTTTTCCCTCTCCTGGGCTAGCTAGGTTTGTGCTAGGTTGTGTCATAATTTCAGTGATGGAATATCTTTTCATTTTACATGATGAAAATAAGTGGAAGATGTTTTTTAATGACTTTACAAATACTACAGTGTCTGCCTTAAGATAAAAATTACTGTCTGCAGCCTTTATTACTATTTATTTTTGAAATTTGGGGTGTGAGGGAAAGCTCATGATATTAACAATTTTTGTGAGCAATGGTTATTGATTTAATTTCTAGTCAAAAACTGAGAAAGCAGTGCATAACACAATTATTCTGCTGTCAACTTTACTGAGTCGGTCTTTAATATTATGTCAGAATGTTGAAAGTGGGAAAGAGAGACATTATGCAAAATCAGTTACACTATGCATTTCTTGCCAAGTTTCTAAATAAGGATATAAAGTACCCATGTACATTAGCTAAGAAGAAAGAGGAATATTTTTCACTTTGAAAGAGATTACTATTTAGATAAGGGATCTGAAAAAAGCAGAGATCCAAGCATCCTGGCATCTGTCCCTGGATGGATGGTCTTGCTTTAGTGTGAGGAGTAAAACATGGGAAAATATTTGAGATTTTCTGCAGGTTATCTGTACAGTCCTGTAAGAGTAAGTTTGTGTGATTCGTGTTTGGGAGCATTTAAACCTTGTTTTATAAATATGTGAGTAATAGTGTAACCAATTACAAGTAATCATAGATTGTTGAGCTGCTGATAGATTAAGGACTTATTTTCTATATAGCATAGTTAGAATTTCTGATCATCTGTTCTCTTATCTGCTTAGTTGCTTTTATAAAATCTTCCATGTAGATTTGCACCTACACATGGTGATACACAAGGTGATATACTCATCCAATCCCATGCCACTGTAGTTTGTTTAGGATGCTGAGGTGGTAATGTGAAATATACCCTGCTTATGCTGTCTCTGCAAACGTCTCTTAGGTAATTTGTGATGTGGCACTGGCACAACCACATTTTAGTTAATATTAAAAGCCATGTGAAATAAGATATTATTTGCTTTATCTTTTTCTTTAAAATGGTCGAGACTAAGTGAAAGTGAATGTTTTCTCAAGTACCTGTTTTGTAGTTTCTGAATTTTGAAATTAATTTTTGAATGCTTGCAAGCTTCCTGTGAACTTCCAAAGTAAAAGCATTCTAGTTGCCACCCAGATATTACTGTTAAAACTTAATACATGCCACCACTATTCCTGCAAGCAAAGGCAGGAACAGTGGGTACAAGCTTTTTGGTATACCCTTAAGGTCACCGTGAAATACTAGATCAATTGAATTAAATGGCAAACTGCCCACTGTCTTTAAATGGAGCCAGGATTTTGCCCTTTAACTCTATCAAACCCTAAGGGCAAGCAGATTTCATTCTTCAACAGCCCCAGCGTGGCAGTGTTTCAAAGGAAAGTTGAGCTGTTGTAAAGTCTGACCCAAACTGTGCAAAATGCAGAGGGCAGTACCAGGACCTTGAACTGCACTTGGAAGTACAGGGCTGCAGGTAAATGGCTACTGTCCTGCTGGATTCAGTGAACATGCTGACTATTTTGAAATGCTGTCTGCCATGTCATTTGCTATAGGAAAACATTGTTTTCATGTACTATTGATTGCAAATAAACAGTCTTTGTTTAAAAATGATTAGGAGAATGCAGAGAACAGATGGAACTAACCAATATGATGCTGCTTCCCACTATTCCCTTGTGTGGTAACACAGGTTGGATTTTTCTTACAAGTAGCCAGTAATGGGACTTAACATTTAAAATCGATTATTTGATTTTTAATTACATAATTAATAGTAACTTTTTCAGGTATTCCTTCTTTAGCAATCAGTGGTAAATTTTCAATAATGTGTATTGTCTCATCATACGATGTCTTTTTTCTAAAGAACGACATTTAAAGACAGAATGTTTATCAATCAATTAAGGACTGAAACACTAGTGATTTGCAATCACAGAGATCTTCGCTTGCAAGTTAAAACTTTAATGAAAATTGTTAATTTCAACCAGGTAAGTATACATTTAGCCTTCAAACTCACTTGCTTTACAAGAGCAAGTGTTATTCTTATTTGCAGTAGTTTAAGTACTGTATGTTATTATTACAGAGCAAAATAAAAATTCTTTTGTGAACTTGGACTTTTTATGACACATTTATCTAGGAAGAGGAATTAAGTAACCTTATAACAATTTTTTTCCTCTTTCCTCTAATTAATTGTTTCAAGTGATGATACTTTATTTTAATTTTACTTCCTCTGTTTGTATAGAAGTGCTGCTGTGAATGAAGATTCTTGTGCCTGTTCACTCCATTAAGATTAGCGTAAATTTAGACATTACAAAACCTCAAAGTAGGTGGGTTGATAATCTGGACATTCTTTGTAAATGTCAAACCCCTCCCAATCTGTTTGATTATTTTTCCCCCAACCTTTATTCCTGTTTTGTAGTTGTCCTTCATTTTATTTCAATTTATCTGATGGATGCAATGACCTGGAGAGGGGGAGTTAAGGAAATATTATTTCTGTTATGTCCTCTTAAATTTCTGTCTCTTCAGTGAAAGAGGTTTATGTCAGTGACAGATCCATTTATTCCTAAATTATAGAGAAACGCTACTTTTAATCTTAATTATGGCTGTTCCAAAGCAGTGTCCCTGATCATGTTCTCAGACTTGTCTTCTTAGAAAGTGTAAGTTGGCAGGGTTGCTAGCTGGGCTGACTTCTCTCTCTGCAACTTCTTCTGTCTCTGGTGGTGTAGTAAAGCTGTGTTGATGGGTGTTATGTATATATGTTATGATGAATGAATATATTAGGGATACCTAACATTTGTTAGCTTTTCCTTACTTCTCTGAGGGCCACTGTTAGAAGTACCCCATTCTGAGTAGTGCTGTTACAGAACCCAGGCATTTTACTGAAAGCACTTGTGTGGATAAGAAGGGTAAAGGTACAATTATTGGCTTGAAGTGTATGCAAAATAGTATGTCCATGCTCTTTATTTTCATAGCATTCCTTCCCTCTGTGTGCACATCATTAGACTGTCTCTCTTTTATCACATCCTGAGATCTGATCCGATGTTGCTATTACCAGGTACCGTATAATTTCCCAGCTCTCTTTAGTAAGGCACAATGCTTCTTCCATAATCTTTTCTGAAAAACCAGTGTCCCAAGTAAATGGCATATATTAATGTGTTGTTGGGGTTAGTTATTCAGGGCTTTGGGAAGAAATTTTTTAATGCTTCTGTCTCTTGGGGTGTCTGCATCCTGAATTTGAGATACCTTTCAGAAGGGCTTTTTTCCATGAGTGGTTTTTTTTTTCCTTTTTTTCTTCCATGCCTTCTATAAAATGCGAGGTACATCACTAGGACAAATAGAAAACAGATTAATATCTAAATTATTTAAAGGTATGAATGCTTTATGAAACCTTCTAACTAGTTGGAAATAATAGTGAATTCTATTCGCTATTGTGAATGTGCATGTGCAATAGTCTTCTGAAAATGTCAGCATGGTGACGTTCCTGATATCTGAAGATATCAGCAAGCTGGAACTGTTCTGTATTACAACACACTTGTATGTGACAAATGAGTTTTGCTGGTGAAATTTCAGGCTGCTGTGTAATAAGTTTTGCATAGCAAACTGCTGAATTTATGCTTGTTTTGTATTAGTTGCTATTGAAAATATTCTAATGCTGCAGCTCTCCAAGGGAACTCTTTCAGTAGCTATGACTTGAAGACAGAATTTCAGATGGAGAAAATGTATGTTTTAGTGCAATAAGGTGCACCATGTGCAAATTGGAAAAGGAAGAAATCTGATGAGGTATCCAATGCTTTTCTGAAGCTTTAGAATTGAATGATGGAGAAGGCTGAAAGTACTTAAATAACATATTTGTGCATAAGCCATTGTGAAGAACATCAGTTGTAGCTTGTTTGTTCCAAGTATAAATTTCAAAATGGTTGATGTGCTAGAAGCATTTTATCTTTGTTTGAGAAACATTTTGAAGAGGAAGTAATTATTTCTCTCATATGGTGTGACATAATCTGTGTGAGTCTATGTGCAATGCTCTCTTCTCATTTTCTTAACCTGTATGTACTTCAGTATACTTTGGACCAGGTTTCCATACCTCATACATAGAGGTCTTTGGTATGCATATAACTTGAGCCATTTGGATGTTGGTTTTCAGTTCTCTTTTAGGAGCATATGTGAAATAATAAAAATCTATTCCTCATAAATCCTATCTAACTAAAAAAAAAAAAAAAAAAAAAAAGAAACAAAACCAACCCATCAGCAACAAACAAACAAAAAACCCATCAACCCCCAAATCCAAGTGCAGACCATTTATAATTTTTTCACATTGTTTTACAAAGACAGCATCTTAGGAATATACTTAACTGAAACAGTGTTGGAGACATTTGTCTTATTTGGTTGTACATGTGAGGTGGCCTAGTTGATGTGTCTAGCAGTTAAGTAGCAACAGGAGAACTTGGAGTCAGTTTTTGAAGACATTTTTCCCACTGCTGGGCTTTGACTGTGGTATTATTTGGTTTTGTTTTCCAGCTTGTTGTCCAGTCCTTAAATCTGTTAGTCTGAGGGGACAGCCTAGTTACATCAAAATCTTGATTCCTGCTTGAAAATAACTTAATGAAGGGCAGCCTAATTTTTATCATTAGTGAACTGGGCATATGAGCACTTGCTCTGAAAGAGGACAGAAGAGGTTCAGTTGCAGAACTTTTTTTACTCCTGTTGTAATAAAGACAATGGTTTAATGAGAAGTGGTTACTAGTTCTAATTATCATTCACTTTAGAATCTATGTTTTTAATTGTTTTTCAATGATGCATGGAACAACTCAAAACAAAGATACAAAAACATCTGTAAGATGACCGTGGGCCAAGCAACCAGAGAACACAGCGATGAGTGCATTAACATCATAACATATCGGAGAAGCAAAATGTATGCTATTTTCTTCTGGGTAATGATGCTTGGGTTGCAGTTGGGAAATGAAGAATTGTGATACTTTCTGTTTAATTTACTTCTTTTTTTTGGTTTAAAAGAAATTACTACGTTCTTGTGGTGTTGATTTGTCATCTGTGAAACCGGGACTGTATTCAGGTACCTTATCGAAGTAGTGTGAAGTTTAAAGGTTCTGCAATGTGTGTGTGACTGTGGCAGGAGAGGTTATTGCTCTTCTAATTTCACAATATCCTAACAAACCCACAACTGTTACTGTAAGCAAATATATCCCAGAAGTTCTGTCACCTACAGGTCAAAGTAGCCTGAGTAAGTACACCAAAACCAAAATTCACCACTTCGTATCTCTGCAGTACCAGCTATGCATTTTCTGCCACTGAAAGTTTGGAAGAAGTTGAGTACTTTTGATGTTTTATGAAGTGACTTCAGAGTTTTTGAGAATGCACTACTCCATCGGGCAGATTTTCTGGACTCTCAGGAGCTGCATGTTCCTCTTCACATTCTTGACTGCCTGTGTTTTTAAAGAGTAAAAAATAGAGTAGTTTTCTGAGACTTTTCCTCTGATGCTTTGTATTTTGTCAACCTTGAACTTTTCTTAGTTTTTGCAATCACATGGAAAGCTAATTATTCTTCTAAATCTGCTGAACTATCTACCATAGTTACGGAAGAGTTCCAATATCCTACAGGATTCTCTTTTTACTTAGTACTTTTACTTGCTCAATATTCAAGTAGCTTATCAGTAAACTTTGGTAGCTCTTTGCTCCAGCAGACTTGAGTAAACTTAAAAGTGTGTATGCAAGAATGCATACATTTCTTGTGGATACAAGAATTGCCTTTGAACCTCGGGTGGTACACACCAAAGCTTTGTGACTGAGACCTGCATCCTCACTTTTATGTTGGTCTGAGATGAGTTTGCAGGCTGGAAATGGTGCTAGCTGTCTGTGTATCCTACTTTTGCAGGGGAGGGATGAAGTTGGTTGGGCTAAAGTTAGTGAGGATGACTTGCCAGGCAGAACTGTCTTTCTCATCCCACCATTATTTGGATTACTTCTGCTCCTTGCATTAGCTTGAGTCTACCATGTTCTGTAGACCTCACTGCAAGACTTACACTTGAACTTCCTTGCCAAGCTTTGTGTGTTCCAGAAGATGAGGCTTGGCCGTAGCTCATCTGAGGTGTCTCAACTGTCTCATTTCCTATCAGAACAATTTCTGCCTTGTGTGAGGAAAAGTTGAAAGCTTGATGCCTTAATCTAAGTTATTTAAAACCATCCTTTGGTGTTCTTAAAATACAAATTCTGTACAGGAGAAAAAACACCCAATAATAATTTCACATTTCATGTTTAAAAATTCTGGATTATTTTAGTATAACTAATTTGTCGAAGCAGACACACATTGAATAATCCTGTCTAATAATTTGGTTGATCCATCTGATACCTCATCTCTTAACTCCCAGTCCTGCAACGGAGAGATAAAACTGCTACTGAACTTTTGTCTTTGATGAACACAGAAGGACTTCAGCCAGTGATTTCGATGGAGCAGGCCTTGATTCTGTGAGTCGTAAGTCATCTGCAAGTGGTGAGAGACAGACATAAATAAGTGCTGCAAAGTCAGAGGTGGTTTTAGTTCCGTGTTTGCTCGATAATATAGCAGCTTCCAGTTGTAAATATTTGCACAAATAGAGGACTCTATTCCCCCTACCTTACAAACATTATCAAAACCTGAGTGAGTAGTTGCTTCTTGGACTAAATGCTTTTATAATCAGAATTCATAAAGATATCTGATTTTAAAATTATATTTTAAGACTTTCCCAAAGTATTAAATCTTAATTTTTCAAATACTTTATTTCTTATTTTAGTTTTTGTTTTTCCCAAGCTTACCTAAAACTTTAGTTAGATTTTAGATTCTTTATAAAATAAGTTTTTTCAAGGGAAGTAATGACCAGATTACAGATTTGCAATTAATATATTCATATGTGCAATAGTTAAAAGCTCTTGTAACTTGGTAAGTATCTTGTAAACTTTGAAAGTGAGTGATAGTAATACAATGATTATTTACAAGTATTCCATTAGAAGATACCTAAGAAAACTTTGTTCCAAACATTTTTTTATCAATTCTTTGCACTGAAAATTATATATTATTTTACACATTTAAAAATAATTTAAATATTGTATGTTTCATGTTTCAAAGACACCTTTTGAAAGAACTTCCAGATCTTGAATATAAGTAAGGGCTGTGTTATGAGCCTACAAATCACAGCATCTGTCAGGGATGCTGATAAAATAAATGCTCTTTGATTTGTGCTCTTTCCCTTCTGCCTGCTGAGGTCTTATTTGTTTTTAAAAAAATATGGGTATTGCAAGAATACTCAATTGCTATTTTTCTTGTGTGGGGTAGGACATGCACTGTTCTGGTTTATGCCCTTCTACTAGTTGATTTTGATTTCTCACTTTTTATATTATACTAATCACGTTAGTAGTAATGATCATATACTGTCAATAGTGATGGTCATTCTGAAATGTTTGGTTTTGAGAATAACAAATGTTTGCATTCTTGTTCACTTGTAAAAATTGTCATTGAGAGCTTAAGTTTTTAGTGCTGACAAGTTAGCTAATTTATTATTGAGTCCTGTCAACTTTTCAACCTCCAATGTGCAAACATTTTGTTTATGCTGTATATAAATATGTACTAAATGTGCATGTCTTAATGCAATTTTTATTAGGCTTAGTGCAGAACAGATTTTTGAAGAGACAAACTTACGACATCATAGTAATTTTTTTTATCAATTAATTACTTATGGTTTTGCTTTAAATATACCTTGCTGTTATATGTAATGAGTGGTGCTGAAATTGGTTTCATTTATCAAAGATGTGAATGACACAATGAATGCTTATGTACTCTGCCTGTCAAATCCATAAATGCTGGTAACTGAGCTGACTTCTGTTTTTCCACATGTTTCCTGGTTTTCTGTCAGCTTTCAGTCTTCCACGGGTCATTCAGTCAACACTACCCTGAGTGACTTTCTTGAGTTGCCATATGTCAATCACATTTATTTTTTCTGCTTTTTAATAGGCAGAGAAAATAAGCTTGCTTTATTTGGTTTTGGCTGTCTTCTGCATGACAGTGTCTTGCATTCTGTTTCATTCCTAGCTGATTTTTGCTTTTAGCTGAGCTGTGGAAGAGGTTGGGGATCAAGGGGGAAGGAATGCCTGATGAAAGTAAAGTAGGAGCCAAATAGAAGAGGGGGAGATAGCAGTAGGATCTGCAAGTGTTCTTTAAGCATATTCCATTTGAACTGATCTACTTTAAAAATAGAAAAAGGTAGGGGCCAGAGGGGTTGAGAAAAGTTGAATTTCCTTAATGATTTTTCAGCAAGCATTTTCAGGAGGTGGTGTCACCTTAAATAAAAACCTTTTTTTTTCTTCTTAATTATATCTCGACTAATTCTGTTGATGTAGGATTGAAAGACTGCTGAATTTCATTGTTTGGCATCTACATTTTTTCCTAATGAGGGAATGGATATGTCATTGTATTAAATACATTCTCAGTGCATTGCTGATATGAGTCACCTGGTGTGGCAGTTACTAAGTGTGTTTGTGTACTAAATTTGAGAAAGCCAGTGAGCATAAGAAGTTGCTTATAGGAGACACCTAAGATACAATAAAATATGCATCTAATGTACTAATCTTTCCTTTCTAGAAGATACCCTTAAATGAATTTGTGTTTCTGTTGTAGTTTTTAATAGTATTTCAAGTAGCACATTCCTCGTTAGAGAAGAACGAGAGAAATCCCAACATATCTTTAATGGAGCTGGAAGAAGCATGTGTATTCATGTAGACTCTTACCAAGCTTCTCACATCTCCTGGGGTCTCCCTTTGCTGTGAGGAAGGCTGGCGGGAACTCTATACCCAGGAGCTGCTATTCCTCACCCATCTGCTGCAGGGTGATGGATGGTCAGTGACTTCAGACAAAACAGAATTCCCACAGATGAACAGACTCACTCAGGCTTCATGACTTTGTCTTGTCCCTCTAAAAAATATACTATTCCCTCTCCCTCTATTAATGTAATCTTTCTTTTTTTCTTTCTCTTATCCTTCATCACTCTTCAGGAAAATCTCCAACTGAATGTGTTCCCTTTCACACGCGTGATCTATGAAACTCCACTTCTGGTGGTCCTTATAGTTACATCCACCCTATATTTGCAGAGCTTTAAGAACCCCAAAATACATATTTGGACTGAAATTCAAATGTAAAGCTTTTCACTATTAGTAATTTGTATGATCACATTTGCTACTTATTGGGAAAAATGTCCCTCTGAAATCTCCACAAATGATGTGGTTGATTATAATTACAATTCAGATTGCAGCCCCCCCGTCACTTAACAATATGCATTGGAGAAAACTAGTACCTGCTCTGGAAAGAGGAAGGTGGTTTTGGGTATATATCATTTGCTGCTAGCTTGCACATGTCAAAGAAGCTAACTTTAGCCATCAGGCACATCAGCAATGGGACTGAATTTGTGTAACAAGCTTAGCAGTATTACTGCTTCTGTTAGGACACAAGTACACGTAAACATAAGATGAATTCCAGCAATATACAAGTAACTCAAAGCATTTACATGATAAACTGGTACATTTATGTTGGGGTTTTTTTAACGTTAGGGCTGACAGACTTTGTTTTTGTTCTGTCGTTTTCTTTGAAAATATAAATCCATTTCTCTCTCTTGGGATATTTCAGTAATAGTAATATGCTGTTAAAATAAACAGAATTTGGATTTTTGAAACAAGAAATGAGTGAGAGTTAAGTACATAGAATAACAATATATCCTATAACAATATAACATTTGGGTAAAACACAAACAATCTTCAAAAGAAATACTGGAAGTTAGATCCTTTTATCAAACATCAGAGAGACAAGCTTGTTTTCTTAGAATCTAACTGGAAGGGATTTTCCAGTGGATGGTAGAGATTAAAACCCCACTCCTGAACTTTGCAGCTTTTCCACCTGACATGTAAGGTGCATTTTTATTTTTTTTCCTAATTCTGAACATGAAAAGGTGCGTCTCCTTAGACTATTTCTGTTACATTAGTCCTGCTGTACTTAAGGGTTTGTTATGAATACGTTTTGCTTTTGTGGTTCTGCAAGCATTTGAAATGCAGTTAATCGTATATAGGTTACAGCACTAGTAATATTTTTCCCTTTTTAAAATTTTAAAACACATTTCCATGGATTGAATCTCTGTTAAATAATCTAGTTTTGAACTTTACTGTTGTCCCACCTAATTTCTCTTCCAGTAAATGTCATTCAATTTGCACAGTTTTTAAAGAAAAAAATAGTATTATTTCAAGAGGCATGTTGGCTGGTCACACACGCCAATATTAAAATTCATGGATACAGAAGTTAATGGTAGGTACCAACAAAATGTTTTATGGAGTGTTAGAAGTGTTTCAGGACTTAGTTAGACAGCAAAAAGTTAAATTGCATTTACTTTATTGAAGGCTGACTTTCTGGATTCAAAGGACGAGTGAGGTATAACTTTGATCAAAACCCAAAATAGATTGTCTGGCATACAGCTCAGTCGTATTTAGAATGAATGTTGATCTTGTTATAGTACCGTAACACTGAGCCTGGGTCAAGAACCTGCAGGTTGCTGCCCAGGCTTGAGAACTCATCCCCTGCCCACTGCTTTCTAACCAGCATCATTAGGTCATGTCTGCACTACGTTTGTAGGCTCTGCAGGGTATGAATAATTCCTGTGCAACTGTGGTGGAAGGTGCCTTGCTTGACTCTTGGGCATTGTAAAGTAATAACGACACACAGGCTGGTCATGTCAATATCTACTAATGTTTGTAAATGTAAAATAATTATTTAAGAATTGCTGTGCAGTAAAATTTTAAGCTGTTTGAATTTGTCTTTCAGAGACACGTGCAATCATACCATACTTTCTGAAATTATTATTTTTATAGGGAATCAGGAAAAGGTTACCAAGTGCATTGTAATTATGTGTGTTGTTTTTAGTGTTGTGCAGGGGTTTTGTTAAATTGCTGAAAGTGAACAGATTGGAGTTGTAGTTTACTTGCATGTTAAAGTTGCCAGTTCCAGTCTAGCACTAGTAATCTGGTGTTCAGGCAAAGTTAGTGTGCTGATCCACTGTTTATGCTCATGCAGATGGACTAAGTACAGCCTCCAGGCTTCGTGTGAGCGGTGGTTCTTTGACTTGATAAATTTACCATGCTGATGACAAATGTATTTTTACAGTGTTTGTACTGCTATACTGCTAGAAATAACTGAGCTGAGAGGCTATTTAAAATACTGCTTTCCTTTTGCACATATCAGCAGGTTTTTGAAACTGGAAAAGGGCTTTCAATTACAACTGTAGTAGCACCGTCTCAAGGAACAGATAGGATTTTAGTAATGTGAATTGTTTCCAGTGAGTTTTTGTAGCTCTTGAAACTGAGTGACACAACAATCCTTGTTCTCTGCTTCACACCATATGACAAGAGAAGATAGCTGAAGTATTAGGATATAATGATAAGACAGAGCTATCATGTGCATAATAGACAGGTGTTCTTAAGCACTATTCTTTAGTATTAAATATTTTGTGCTGTGATTAATGAAAGTACATTAAACGAACTTAAATTGACTTTTTTTGTGGGGGTTTGCAGAAATATGAAGTATTTTGAAATATTTTTGCAATATACAATATAAATTTTTTTCTGGTAATTTTAACAAGTTTGCCACAGACTAATTTGAGCAGTAATAGTGACCAGAGATCTAAATAGCAACTCCTGGTTTTCTTTCATGTTCACCAATGTAAGTTATATTTGGGATACTCTTTATAAAAATATTAGAGAAATGTAATGTTTGAATTTCATTTATTGGTTGACTTCAATTATTTATTTTAGCAGTTTCAATTAATCAAGTAATTTTCTGTATCTTGTTCCCTGGATTATTCCTTAGAAAACAAATACTAAAATATGGTTGCAGTGCCCAATATTTCTAAGGGCAGATTAATTTCTAAAGTCGTCCCCACAAAAAACTCAAACCAAACAGCTGTCCAAGTACTTGCTAATGCTATCTGTGAAGCAAGGTGGCTTTGTTTTCTGGCAAGTGATGATGAAATGAAAGTTTGCGGATTTGCACTGGACATCCTGCAGTTTGTGTCAAGTCCCTTATTTCTGCTGGCCTTAGTTTCCATAAATTGGGGGTATCGATACTTTCATTGTTTGGAAATCATCATATAAAATTAAGTCTTCTGCTTCAGATTTACTGTTGCAACTGTGTGATTATTTTAATGGTAGTCGTTTCTGAGTATCCTTTTAATAAAACCTTAGTAACGTATTTGCATGGTAAATTCAAGATATTTGAAAGTTGCACCAAAGGACTGCTCCTACTTGTTAGACACAGGTGTCAGAGCCCCTTGTGTGCTTGACTCTGAGCTTAAAGACTATACTTAACAGTTTTAGCAGGGCCACCCTCATGCATAGGGGTATATTCAGATTCAGTGTTCATAGGAGGGAGAGTATTTTATTTAGAAGGCTTTACAGGGCATCAACTGGTGCGACGATTTGCCACGGTGTGTGAAGGGGTTGTCAGAGGCTGTGTAGCATGAAGTTCTGCACAAGCTCACTTTGAAAGCAGCCTTGCATTTTGAACTTGGACTTTATTTGTGTGGGTTTTATTCTGATGCTCTTAATGCAACAGTTCATCATTCTTGCCTTTACAGACCTGTTGTAGAGAGTGAGTGGCATGGTGCGTGTGCTTCTAGTAGTGTTTGAATAATCTGATACCACCCCAGTGCATATAAATAGTACACAGAAGTATATAATACTGTCTAACCTCTGATATTTGAGAAGATGAGTGAAACTGTTGGAAAACTGGGAAGTGCACTGCACTTTACACTTTTCTGAAGTATAACCTGTTAGCAGTAGTAAGTCTTGGCAATGGTTTTGGGATAATAATGTTTTAACTGCTTTTAGGAAATAAATGCATAACACTTCTCTGCTTTGTATCAATGTAAAGAAGGGTCTAGAAATTTCTTCATCATAGCCAAAGGAAGCTGTGATTGTCAGTGACTGCTTCTTCAGAGGCAGATTTGCCATCTGGAAAGTTTTCCTAGCTTTTGCAACTTAACATCATTCACTAGCTGAAAGTATCTTACTTCTGTGAGATATTGCTAACTTAGGGATTGTTAACTTAGGGAGTGTTTTATGCTTATCCTGTTCTGTCACATCTGCCCATTCACTTTATCTGTGCCTTCACATGCATGTTTTGATATGCATTCCAAGTCGTACAACTGTTATGTGTTGGAGTAATAAAGAAAAACTTGTGCACGTCTTGTTTTGGTTTTTTAATGATGACTGGCAAACAGCAATAAAGTTAAAAGATACAAATCATCTTTGAGAGACCTGAGAACTTCTTGTCTTCCTGGTAAGAGAAATATGCAGTTGAGTATTACAGTTTTTTCAAAATGCATGTATTCTATCACATGAATTTAACACAAACTATTACATCCACAAACTCAGATCTTTAGATAAATGCCAACTTTACATTTGAAACTGAGAATCTGTGATCACTGGTCTTTCTTCCACCGGCAGAAATATTTCAGGATGCTTAGCTTTTGATTGTGATACATCCTTTCCTTGGTTTGCAGGGAGTATAGTTGGCTGAATTAGTATCTAGGTTCACTTTCCACAGGCTGGAAATAAAGCTTCTGCTGGATCAAATCTCTTCCAAAGAACTGCTTAGAAAAATTAGACGAGGTCAATGGATTTCCTTCTTTGCTACACCTTATGCTGTAAGGCATTGTGGAGACTGATTAATGTCTCTATTTTGAATCATGTAACTGCATGTTGTTCCCTCTGTAGAATGATCATCTTAACGAATGAGACTGAAACCTAGGGAAACAGCAGTTTAGTCTTCTCTTTGCCACTATATATATTCTGTATATTCTATAGACTCTATATTCTAAGCAGTTGTTTTAGACCAAATTTATTTTTAGAGGTGACCAAGACCTGGCTACAGTTAATAGACCTTGTTAATGTAACTTGTGAAACTATATCATAATCAACTTCCAAGTACTTTGGAGTCAATAACCTTTCGTAAAAGTAGAGGGATTTGTTCTCTGCATTTTTTTTCTTCTTTTGCCTGCCTTCATCACAATGAAAAAAAAAAAATTAAATTAGTATCTTTATCTTACAATGAACCGCACATTAAAAATTTAGTGAGAAACCTAGCCCAGTATTTGGCAGCTGTACTTGACAGAGAAGAGAAGATGTGGGTGTTGTTTCTCAACAGTTTTATTCTGGTTTTTCTGCTGTGTTGTATAAATACATCCTTGCAACAGCGTACGTGTGAGCTGGAAACCTGTAGCTCTAGTATATTACACAGCTGATGTCAGGAGGAGGAGGGCGTATATAGAAGATCCTCATTAAGAGAAACTGCATCTTCAGTAAGTCAGAAAAATAGAAGTATAGGACTTCATTTAAGGGTGTGGGGTTTTATTTATATCTCTTTATTCAAAAAAGAAGTTATTGTGTTGCAGTAGCAACACTTTAGTAAGTAGAAACTGATGTTTGATCTGCCAAGTGTACAAGTAAGCTTTGTGGCTGTAGGACCACGACTGTGTGCAAATGTTGGTACTTATACATGTACATATTTTTTGCATGCAGAGTTTATATAGGAGAAGTAATATTGCTGAAATATGAGCTTCTTGTTTGTAAGTAAATTTATTATATATCACATCAAGAAAAATACATCACATTACCTGAAACAGAGAGCTGTGAAATACATTGCCTGAAGTTTTACAATTTTTTCAGTTATTAAGCACTGCTTGATGAACTACTAGTGTTAGTAGATTGGGATTGATGCTATTGGCATGTTAAACTTAACCGTGAAATCTTCAAAAGATATGAATGGCTTAGAAGGTAAAACAAAGTAGTGGATGAAGTGTTTGGTGTCTTGGCTTGGATCCAGCTTGATGTCCTAAATGAATGCATCATGAAACCACAACAGATCAACCCAGATTTACATGAGTGATGTATAAGAGCCCTGAAGCTAAGCCAACATAGTGATTGAATTAGCTCCTGCATTTAGAGAGGCTTCTCCCTCCAGGTCAGACTTCTAAGCGCTGGTGGGCTTGTGTGGGGATCTAGCAGTTACAGATTGAAGTATGCCTACATTTAAGAGGAAAAGAAATCTTAGAGCTTCAGAACTTTTAACTTTGACAAGTGTGACTGATTTTCTTTTCAGGAGAAAAGGGGGAAAACACTATGAACAATAATGGAAAAACTGGAAGAATTTCCATTCGTGGTGCTTTGGTCAAGGACCTGCCAATCTTCCTAGAAGTATCTGTTCAAAATCTGAAACATTCTGTTGCTATGGGGTTGATACAGACCTTATGTATTGCCCACCTTCATACAATACCTGGCTTATTCTTTTAGTAAATAATAACTATACTGTAATGTGATGCTCATAAATTGGAAAATCTTGCAAATGTCCGTGTGTGCAGGTGCCAAAGTACAGCATTTGTGATCTTTATTTTTAAAATATTATCTTATTTTTAATAAACTGATTTTTTAAGTAAATAAATGTCAGATTAAAGACAAGACATGGGGGATGACTAGAAGCATTATTCCTTTTGAGTAATCATGTGTTTAATACAGTTCAGTTTTACAAGATGCAGGGAAATAGTTATTAAAAACAATACAGGGACATGAAGAGTGTCTTTATTCTAGAGATCTGTATCATGACAAAGATGTTGTAAATAGATACTGGAGACCTTCTAAAAATATATTTTACAATTCATATTTTTAACTAGTACCCTCACATAAGATATAGGTAAGTTCCATCAACTATTTTAATAATGTTAGAGTTGTTTAGAGTTTTTATTTATTTATGCTTTGATACTTTAGTAACCCTGTATCTCCATTTTTGTTTCTCAGCATGATGTATCACAGACCTTGCTCAAAGCAACTCTGGACAGTGTGGTTGAAGAGTGTGTCAGCTTTGTTGGAGTTGATATTAACATCTGCTCAGAAATACTATTAAGGTGAGTAAAACATTTTCCTATTCCAGTAATTACATGGCTCTGGATCACAGAGTCTCTGTTTAGTCTGCCATCTGACTCAAGCTCAGCTGGAGCAAATGGCTCTTGTGTTAAACTTCCAATTACATGAAAATGACACAGTAAGACAGTATTTTACCGAATCATTAGGAGTCACTTTTTAAGGATCTGTGTTATTCTTCAGAGAAAAACAGGTATTTAAAGATTTTGAGCCAACACTACTATTTTAGAAAAACGTGATATAATTAATTTGTGTTTTTACACTGAGAAAGGGATTTTCTAATGTACTTTATGTCTCTTAGAAGGTATTTTTATAGGTACTGCTAAGTGGAACAAGTTGTAAAAAATTGGGCGAGGAAAGGAGAAAAGGAAAGATTTAAGGGGAAACTGTTGAAAAATTTATCCCTTTTTACTGATTTTTTTTTTTTTTTTTGGTATTCATGCCATGTTTACTTGGAAAATGTTCTGTACTTTATTTTTCTTGGTTAGAAAGTAAAAACTCATTCTTTCTTGAGTGTGTAGAGTTCAGTGCGGTTTAGGAGACAAACTCTTCAGAAGAGCAAAATTGTTAGTGTCATCCTCCATAGTATGAGAGAAAGAAAAAGAATGTCCAAAATCTTGGTAGTGAAAATTATATTAGGTATCAAAGTTAGGAAAAATATATTCTTGCTAGCTCTATATTTTAATCTTTTACCCCCTTATCATTCTTGAAAACATCTTTTCATATTTTGAAAGAGGGTCTCTTTCTTTTCATTCTGGTTTTATATTTTCTCTTCCATATTCTTTTTCTGTGTGTCCAGCCCTTAAGTTGATATCTGATTTCTTCTATCTTACTTGCTTTCAAATTTAGATCAGCTTTTAGTAAGAAAGCAAGCAGTACCTAAATGGCAAATGCACCCATTTTCATTCATAGAATCATGAATAGAATGATAGAATATGCTGAGCTGGAAAGGACCTATCAGAATCATCGAAGTCCAACTCCTGGCCCTGCACAGGACACCCCAAGAATCACATCCTGTGCCCAAGAGCATTGTCCAAATGCTTCATGAACTCAGACAGGCTTGGTGTCATGACCCCTTCCCTGGGGAACCTGTTTCAGTGCTTAACCACCCTCTGGGTGAGAAACCTTCTCCTGATATCTGATCTAAACCTCCCGACTCAGCTCCATGCTGTTTCCTTGAGTCTTGTCACTGGTCGCAAGAGTAAAGAGATCGGTACCTGCCCCTCCACTTCCCCTCCTTAGGAAGTTGTAGTACTGTGATGAGGTCTCTTCTCAGTCTCATCTTCTCCAGGCTGAACAAGCCAAGTGACCTCATCTGCTTCTTATAAGGTCTTCCCTCTAGACCCTTCACCATCTTCATGGCCCTCCTTTGGACAGTCTCTAATAGTTTTTTTTATGTTCCATGAATCAAAGCCACATGAGCACATGCAAGAGGTGAGCATTGCCAACCTTCTGCAGGATACAGTTATATTGTGCACTTCAGGAGAAACCATCAGCCTGAGGTGCTACAGTCTTCAAAAAATTATGGATGTGGGGTGACCCTGTCCAGACATGGTTATAGTGATAACCACGTTGAATAAGTACTTTGTGTGGTCTAGTTAACCTGGCTTACAATGCTTATGTGCATGTGCCAGCATCAAGTTCTGGATCTAACTTGATCCTCAGCAGTTCAATTCTGCTATTCCGTGTAGGTGCACTGTAAGTTTCCCTCAGTCGTGCAGTTTATGAAATTGTCACCCTAGCTAGATTGTACCATGAGCAGGGCTTTCTGCTTGTGGTTTCTGATGCTTCAGATATACTTCTTGACACATATTACACATGGAAGGGATGACAGTGCTACAGTATTTGCATTACTGGTGCGTATTGTGCTTGAAAGACTTGAGATCATCAGTGGAAAATTCTGTGAACTGTGTGATGTGCCTTTGTGTCAGTGTGCTGTGATGTGTCAGTGTAAATAAGCCGGATTTCATAATGTTTCTAAGAAATTTTTGAAGAAAATTCCATTCCTAATGATTAATATTCTGACTGTGGTTAAAGGTGTGTCCCTCCAATTTAATTCTGAGGTTTCACCAGCTTTGGATTATTTTTTTAACTTTTGCTTGAGGCTTAGAATAATGGAAAGATTTTTTTTTTTCTTTTTTCTGAAGTTTTTACGATTCTTGACGGGTTTGCTGGTGGTGTTTTTCTGGAATTGGTCCATGCCATTCCCCAAACAGGTCTCTGCTGCCGTTGACTTAAAGCAGTGGCATCTGATGTGAAACCTAGTGGGTGACATTTCCTTCTCTAGTGCCAGGAGTAACTGCCCACGAGAGCTCATTTCCCTCTTTCTATGATTAGCATACTCCATACACAGAAAGTTGCACTCAGAAAACGTGCAGCAAAGCCACTGCTTCCTGAAGGAACTTGGCTAACTACTGTTGCACTTCACAGGTAAGTTCTTTGCCAGATCCAAGTTATGCTCAGAACAACTCATGCAGCTTGTTCCCAGCTGCTTTTTATCTCAAGAACAGCTGAGAGAAAAGAAACAAGCTTTGTGGATTGGTTAAATTGTGTGAGAAAGGCAAGCTGCCCCCAGCCACGCTCCTTCTGGGTAGCAGACATCAACCCTTCATGTTGGGGCAAGGTGTTTTGGTACCAATGGAAGAGCTGAGAGGGGGGTGTTCATACAGGAACAATATTTCTGTCCTGAACTCTCCTCCTACATTCTTTCCTGAAGAGGGCAGCTGGGGAGAAGGCCATAAGACATGACAAATTGAATTGGTGTTACAGAAATAGCCAACAGATCATAAATTACACATCCCTGGCTTACTAGTTAAGCATGTGCAAAACCATATTGCTATACTAAGTTTTGTTGATTCCTTCCATAGAACTAAGGGAAGGGATCCTTTTTCAGATGATGCCTTTGATCTGGGTGACTTTTTGCTAATTTCTTAGCAGTTTTTAAGTTTGGTCAAGCAGATTTTCTACAGAAATGTGTATCCTTGTAATGGATAGTACTTACATTAATGACCATTTGATGGTAATAAAAGTATTTTGTGAACTTTTCTCTTAGACACATTGCAGGACTGAATGCTAACAGGGCTAAAAATATAATTGAATGGCGAGAGAAGAACGGACCGTTTATAAACCGAGAACAGCTCAAAGAAGTTAAAGGCTTGGGTCCCAAATCCTTCCAACAGTGTGCTGGCTTCATCAGATTCAATCAAGAATATATAAAGACCTTTTGCAGGTAATAGAGATTTTACCTATTCTTACTGAATTATCCAAAATAGTACAAGACGACTTTTTCCCCTTTTCTGTTTTGTATTCAGGCTTGAGACTCGAGGAATCCTAGACCCTTGTGCTCTGAAGGACAACAAATAAACTTGCCGAAGTCAGTGGTTGAAGATAATTCTTCCTCTGAATAGTCATGACTTATTAACCTAGTCCTCTAAGTCAGGGTTTCGATAAATATGTAAATGTAATTTAAAATTCTGTCACTGAATTGATAGAAGAATCTTGTCATGCAGCAGTATTGTGATCTGAGACATTAAAACTTTAGTCTTGTGTTTTCAGGCGTAATTTAGAGATTTGTAAATTAATTAATTTAATTTTGTAAAGATTGTTTGGCAGAACTTAATGGTAGTAAACTAGTGCAGATTTTTTGACAGTTTCAATTCCTTAACTTGGAGAGAGGTATTTGAATAGCTACCTGGATCAAACTCTGGCTGTGTTATACTCCTCTGCCTAGCAAGTGTGATGCAACTGCCTTCTATCTCAAATATGTGAGGCCTTTTCCCAAGCTCAGTTTTTCATCAGTAGGTCATGCTAATCCCTGTCATCTCATTCCCTAATTCTGTACCAAGTCTTTTCCACTTGCAACCATTCTTAGTGATCCTCTTGTTCTGAAATCTTTCCTTTCTACAGCTGAAAATGCCCTTTCTAGGGCAATTTCTCTTCTCCTGCCTTTCTCATTTCTCCTTCCAAAATAAAGAACTAAGAAGGGCACAGTGGTAGCACCGCACCCACCCTTTTGCCAGTGGCTCTTCTCAAAAAATATTTTCCTGGGAAGCACATGCTGTTTTTTAGCCAACCCAATGCTCAGAAGCAATACTGTATTCCCAATTGCTGCTGGCCAAAGAGCACATGCGTAACTTCCAGGCAGGAGGTAGGCACATTAGGACTGGCTTACTGCCCGGGTGGAAGGTATACAGATTGGTTGCCCATCTGGCAGGGAAGCATATGCTGCAGGCCAAATGGTGCTCACTGTAAGCACCAGAAGACCAAAGAAATTGCTTCCAAGGCTGTATATGATCGATAGGTCTTACTGTGTACAGATGTGTTCTAGTGAATGCTGGAATACAAGAGAGGAAGAAAGGCTGATGGCTTTTCTTTTCCCCCCAAATATTTACTGGTGAAATGTGAACATTGTTTCGGATTTTTTTTTTTTTTTTACCTTGCTGGAGCATGATTCTGATATTAGTCAGATTCCATAAAACTTGAGAACACTGTATAACCTGAGAAATGGAGTTTGGGGCCAAATAAAGCTCTAACACCATCGCCTCCAGAACATTTCTCATGGGTCCAGGTGACAAAATGAAAATTTTTGAAATGGATTTCAAGAAGGTTTCATTTTTGTTCTTTCTAATCATGTTGGTGGCTGTAGAGTGCTGTACAAAATACTTCTTGTGCTTTCTACTTAAGTGAACAAATAGCCGTTATTTTAAAAATTGATATGGAAAGAGAAAGTTTTGTCTGCATTTCTGTCAACAATTGATGAGTAGAATCCAAAGTACCAATGCTAGTTCCAGGTCCTTCAGTGTGCTCTGTTTTGTCCTCCAAAAGCAGGGACTACTTGTGGTTTAGGAAACAAACAAAGAGGCACGAAAGGAGTGTTTGCAGTAGGAGTCATTGATGCCATTACTATATTCTGAGCAATTTTTTTATTTAAGAGAAACGTCAGGGGAAAAAGTATGTTGGTTTCATGCGTGGACACTGACCTAGGATCATCTTCATTGAGAATGACATGTCCATTTTTGATTTCTGGCAGTAATAAGAAAACTGAACTTGGAAGTCGTGCACTTTTGACGAAAACAGGTGCTCTGGGTAAAAAGAAGAGTAAACCAATACCATGTGCCTGGCGACAGCCCAATCCTTTGGACCAAACTTGTATTCATCCAGAATCTTACAGCCTTGCAATGAGGTAAGTAGTGGGAAAGCTTTTGAAGCATTGACAGCATCAATTTTTAAAATGAAAGTACTGATTTTTCTGTCAACAGTCTGCTCAGCCTTTTGAGACAAGAATACTTATTTTAGTTTGATGCTTTCTTCTCTTTCTTCAAGAAGAAGGAGATGTGTCTGCTTCAGACACATGTGAGCAAGTATCATTACTATGAGCCTTTAAAATTAAATTCTGATATTGCGAGATCTAATTAAGATGTATATATGAAGTTCCCACATACATGAAAACCATGATTGTTTTACTGAGTCACTGTGATTGTTTTACTGAGTGACCTTTGGCTAAAAGAAGAGAATGGTTTTCGTGTAAGTCAGAAGAAAGTAATTAGGAATTCATGAGTGCCTCTGGTTAGGATGTACTGTGGCTGGTATAAGCTGTGATCTTTTCTGTTGGCCCTGGATGAAACTGAACTCTTTCCTCTCCAGAAAACTTATCACCTACCACAAATGAGTGTATATTTATTTTTAAAGTGATTTATGCTGAACAGGTTCTTTTCTTAAAAAGTGCTGGAGCCAGTAGCCAGATGCTTTAAGATTCTTACGATCTCTGTTGAGAATACTGTTCCTGAAGAAACAAACTCATGCTTCCTGTTTTATAAACAAAACCATCCTTAAACCTCATGCTGAATTTTTGAATTCATGAAGCTTGAGTCTTTACCTGAAAAAGTTGTACAGGACCTTGCATTTTCAGGACACCTTCCCTTCAGTGCGTGCCCTGTTCTCTCTTCCTATGTGTAGGTCTCTGTGCTTTCCTTCTGCTGCTAGGCATGCAGAGCACTTTTACTTCCATCCTCTCCCTGCCACAGTTCATTCTTCTTTGTGACTGATTCTAGGACCACCATGCAATTTCCTGCTAGAGTCCATGCCCTTTGTGCGGTAACTGATTTCTCCTTTTCCATGACCATTTCCCTTTTTTTTTTTATTTATGCATCACCATTTTTTACTTATTCTCTGTGTGTAACTGTGGAAAAAAATCAGTCAAGGTCCTGATCTTAATGATCTTATGTTTGGTAAATGACTTATAGGATGAACATCCTGGTCACCCCAACTGGAGATTATTGAGTTGTGTGAGTTAATGTGCAAAATTAATATAAATCGGTTATTCAAAACTAATTTAGATTTTAAATATTAAGTTTCATTCAATTTAAATTTCAAGTACTCAGGTTTTGGTTTTTAGCTTTCCAGCCCTAGTCCGCTAATAAAATACTCAGTGAAGTGTTCACAATGTTACCAGCTTCACTTAAAGGCTGATGTGGAAGGATGGCTTCAAGTAGCAGAGAAGTATATCCAGTTAATGGTGGAATACTACAGGAATTTACCTACATACAATATTGTCAGAAAATAAAGAATTGGTACTTGGTTTCCAGAGCAGCACAGGTTACTTTTGTATCTCAAGTGATGAATGGGGTTATTACTGCATAGGGTAGGACAGATATTCACATACACAGTTGAAATTCTGGACACAATTTTAATATGTATCACAGAGCATATAGCCGTGATTTGGAATTTGACTGGCAACCCAGGATTAGCACTATTAAAAAAAATAGAATAAAAAAAATTAATGAACACAGCTTTTACATCTCAACCAAGATAGTGGTTTGAGTCAGGCTTACACAGGTTTCAGGGAGGAGGCTAGCACCTATTGCACAGCCAACACTGCTTGGAACACTTGCTGGTTCTTCCAATGTGCTCAAGTTCAAACTCATGGGACTTCTAAGCCATTGCAGAAGTATTACATGGCTGAAGACCAGAGTTACCTGTCATGCCATCTCTCTTTGACCAATGCAATTATTTTGCAGTAAGTTTCCAGCTGTGTCAGTGTCTCTTCTGTGTCTCACCAAACACTGTCTTCCTAGACTGAATTTTCAGGTGAAGTGTTTAGGTCCAAGTGTGTGTTACAAATATTGTACCATACAGAGGTTTTTTGGGGGGTTGGGGTTTGGTTTTTTTGTTTTGTTTTTAATGTAAAAGATTTTCAGTTGATTACAAAACAAATATAAAACAACAGTTACAATATTTGCCAATGAAACACCAAAACTAGTAAGCATAGCATCTGTCTGTAACTAACTGAAACAGTTTTTTGTTTTCTTCGGGCTCTTTCTCTGTTGTCTAACTTCTTACATTTATGAGTACCTGTACATGTAGTGCTATGTGTGGAGAAAAAAAAGTCTCAAAGTGCTTTCTGGGCTTTCTATGAAAGTACTCTGTGTTCAACAGTATTCGTATTTTTGTTTTTCTTGCAATCAAAAGACAGTTTCCCTAAAAGCTTGTTAAATATGGAGGTGATAGCTTTTATGGTATAGGTTGTATGAATATGCATCAACTTGATATCACAAAATGGTGTGGGGAAGGAGGCAAATTTTTGCTTTGCAAATAACTGTTTCAAGAAAAGAAAATACAGCTCTGAAACAAACTGACAAAAGCCAAGAAGTGTAGTGTTAAAAATTGACGCTGGTGACATAAGGGCTAAATATAAACCAGGCATCTTCCCCTCAAGCAACTAATGCTATAATTTAGCAATGATTATATATTTTAGATGACTTTTCAAAAAAAAAAATGAACTGTTAATCTTCTTAGAACTTATGAAAATGGCTTTCCAAACCTTTTTTTCCCTGCCTAAATATGAATTAAGAAAAAAATTCTACCAGGAATTCAGACTCCACTGAGAAGTCAGTCCAAAGTTTATTGTTGCTGTTGACAAGTTTTGCCGACAGACAGCGGATGGGAGTGGGCTTGTAATTCCCTTTTGCTGAGCCTACATTCATGAGAAAGCTTTTGAGAGCCTGAAGATCAAATCATATTCATGATGTTGGTTTGAGGGGTATTACTGAAATTAACCAGAATCTGAAGGAATTTTTTAAGTGTTAGAATTAAACTGGGTTGAAACTTAACTGATAATTCTTATATCTTAAATTAAAATACATGAGAAAAATTTAGACTGTTAGATGTGAGTATTTAATACATAAAGTACATTTTAAAGGAGTTCTGGTGCTTTACTCCTATAAAAATATTTTTTTTCTTTTTCTGTGCTTACACAGAACTTTGTCAGGGACCATGTCAAGTTCACAGGTGCTACAAAAGGGCAGAATTGTTGTCTTGAAGGAGGCGAGCTGATTTGATTCAAGGCATCAAAATACAGTATTTTGTACCTCTTGCCACAAAAATTAAGATGTATGGAATAGCTACTGCATAAGTGAGTCATAAAGGCTTTCTCATGCAAGGTCTACCACATCTTGCTATGAAAAAGTAGTTTGTGAAAGTTTTATTGGATTAAAAGTTTTCATTGAAAATGGCATTTATTTTTAAATTAAATAAGCCAGTGATTTTTATCCACTGCTTATAGCCAAATTACCCAGAGGCAGCAGCCCACATTACAGATTTATGACACGCAAAATTATCAGTTTTAAAACAATGTTTTTGAGGGATAGAAATTCACCAAATTTGAAACCACTAATTTTCTTTTTCAGAACTATTTTGTATCTTGAAAAGCCAATCCGTTAAAAAAAAATACAGTTAAAAGAATTACTCCCAAGTGGTGATTTTGGTTGCCAAACTTCAGGCTGTAGCCAATTTTTATGGCTGAATTAGGAACCCCTGAAAAATAGGGTTTTTATAATGGAAACACTGATGTAATCTTTACTGCAGTGGCACAAATGGTGTTGGTATGATTGATTTATGGCATTTAAGCATCTTAACTAAAAATCTGTGCAATTTCTGTAAAATAATTGGAAAACATCCTACTGGTGATTTAACACGCTCTGCAGAAGACCAAAACATTTTTGTTCATGGTTTCCACGCTGTCAAAGCTTGGCTTTGTCATGTGCAGTGATCAAACTTACGAACACCTCTAAATATTTGGAATCAGAGTTTCCTAAAACCTCAAAACTTTATAGACAGCCTATTTTTCTCCAAAGCAGAACTGTAGTTTAAGTTTCTTAAAAGTCTATATGTGAAAACCAGTTTATAGTGGCAGAATCTTCTACAATCACCACAATTAATACAATATGTAGAGCATATCCAATTTCTTGGTACATATTGTAAAAGAATTGGTAGGAAAACTGAGGAAACATTTAGGAAGTCCCCAAAAGTTACAACCAGGTTATACTTATAAACCAAAATGTTGGAAAGAAAATGCAGTGTTGTTTCTTTGTTCTATCAGTCTGCTGGGTGCTGTTGGTTTCATATGACTGAATTTTAACATTTGCTGATTTTTTTATTTAAATCTCATAAAAATGCTTTTTGCTAAAGGTTGGCATTCAGAATGTGTTTTTGCTGCTCACAGTTTGCAGCATCTGGCAGACAGGTTGTATTTTAGCCTGACATAGAAATACTTTGCAAGTATAAAAGATCTAAAGCTCTGATTTAGAATAATGCAGGTGAGGATGTTCCTTGGCTAATTACCCAGGTTTAGGACCTTGCCTGGTAGAGGAAAGTCCTGCTCACTGAGGTTGGTTATGCCTTAAGAAGAGTTTTGGATATATTGAGCAGAGTGACTTGCAGTGAAGATTCATGTCTGTGAATGCTGCTTGATACCTTGTCATGTGATGCTGCTTGATATCTCCAGCAGGACTTCAAAATACCAGGAGAATTCGACAAGCACTCATTCATGTGCTTTTTCTTCACTGAAGTTAAACATTTTGATTTGGCACTCATTTCAGCAAGGCATTTATGTTGAAAACCTGTTATGTTCTATCGTAGGCAGATCAATTGTATTTCAGATATCTCTGTTGTTTCTAGTATTCTGCATGGGTGAATGTAACAGCTGATCCATAGTATCTCATTTGCTATGCTGAAAAGCTGCATTTGCTAGCTTTGAAGGCAAGTACTTGCACATACAAAAATGCAGAAGGAAAACTGTTGATGAGACCACCGAAGGAAAGAGCACTTCCTCTACTGCCCTTTATGCAACTGGACACTTGTCCTTTGATGGCATTTCCAGCTCTGTCAGGCTGGCTTACCTCTGATCAGGTCCCTTAGTTGTCACTGAGCAACTGAGACAATGCTTAAGAGGAATAGAAGTCGGGGGGAATAGTTACTTGGTGTGGTGTTTGAGTAATGAAAACAAATTACTGTGTTCTATTTAACAATGTAGTCTACATGTGAGTATTTTACAGAGGATAGGAGCTGGTGCTGTAGTAGGATGCCTTTCTTTAAATTCACTAAGAAGTCATCAGAAACATCTTTTGTCCACTTCAATGAGACTGTAGTTACATGTGCATGCACGTGTGTGTATTTAAGCTATTTAATGTGCAAAATAATATTTATTAAAGTCTTATATGTCTTTTAAAAAAATCTTGAAAAAGTGAAGCTCAGTCAACTAAGGAACCTTTATCATTATTTCCATTAGGAAATGGCTAACCCTAATTAGGGGGAACACTTGCAGAATTAGGGCCCCTAAGTCTAATAAATATTAGAGTGTATTCATCACTTTAGAAGGCCAGTTCATTCACATGGATTTACTACTAACTTAGCTGGATTTTTAGGGGGCATATTTTTGACAGTTATCTTGTCAATAAACAGAAGAGCAAAAAAGACTTTCACTAATTGCCATCCAATAAAGACATTTTAAAACTTTCATGTGATGTAAAATACCATTAACAAGAATGATTAGAGGAACTTAGAAATAACAAAGAATTATGCTCCGGTTACACTATAAATACTTGACCCATAAATCAAATGGTATTTTTTTAATTTGTTGAAATTTTTAGAACTTACATAATTTCCCACTGGTTGCATTTAAAAAAAAAATATGACAAAAAACTCCACAAGACCTTTTTAATGGAATTATCTCCTATAACTGTAGTACTAGTTCTTTGTGGATAGCTAATCATGTTTCACTATTTTGTATCTCAGATTACGCTCCAGTTATGTGATACATCAGTAGTCATGAAAACAGCTAACAACAGTGTGCCTAATGTTATGGTAACAAAGTGACTGTGCTGCAGTGTAACTGTGTCTGAATTTCTTTTCTGATTTAGAAACTCATTGGTTCTTAGATTTATATGTTCAAAATGTCATAAACTGAGGGTTTTCTGGCCTTCTGTATGCAGTCAAATATTAATAATTTATGCATTTGGGAAAAAAATATATTGGTTAAATAACCTTGTCTGGCTAAACCACATAAGTAGTTTTAGATATGTTCGAAACTTTAACTTTCTGTGTCTAGCAATTAATTACAGAGAGTAATGCACAAATATTGTTTGATATATAATCTGCATCAGTAGTCAAAAATTGAGGATCTCTATCACTCGTGAGAACAAGGGCAGTCAACATCTGCATTATACAAATAATGCTTTTGCACTTCAAAACATTACTAAAACATAAATGTCTGCATAACTTGTTTGCTACTGTCATAAATGTACATTTTACCTAACAAAGTGCATGCTGATGCGAAGTTGTTTTGTTTTCAAAGTGATTATGTTGCTTTACCATTAATTCATGTGTGCACTGTGACAAGATGTAATGGCATATCATGTTGCTGTAATGTAATGAATCCAGTACTCCCAGCTCTTAAGTCGTGTTGCTGGAAATGATTACATAAAACAGAAATGACTGTGACTAAAGCCCTTGCAAAGCTTTTGAACTCCTGCACATTATAAGAAGCTTTTCAGGGAGGGTTAGAGTAACTTCTTAAAAGTTTACTGGAGGCTTCCCTTGGTAATATTTTTTTACTCTTTTCTGACTGCTTTTTGCATTCCACCAAAATTTGCATTATCTTTTAAGCATTGCAAGGACTGTGCTGTAATTTTGTGCAGATGTGTATGTTAAGTGAACATGATGTGCTTATTTGTTACATTTATGCTACTTTTCTTTCTTTATCTGGGTAAGATGGATGAAATTATGTATTAAATGAAAACATCAGTGACTTATCCATGACCATTCTCTGCAGGTCTTGTAAGACTGCAAAGATTGCTTTTAAAACTAAGGTCGTTGCAGAGGTTTCTGAGTATCCTCTAAATCTCAAAACCGTAAAACTCAAAGATCTAAACCAGTTAAATTTCACTCTGTTCTGACTCTCCTAAGACTCTGGTAGCTTTTATCTGAGTTGATGTATATTATGCAGAAAGTTCACTATTTATCAGATACTCAGCGTTTGAGGAAGTGAGAGTAGTATGTCTTATAAAAATTACCTCACTTCAGAAAAAAATCTCATCTTTCCCATTTCTGTTAACTTTTCTTTAGGTCTTATCTTTGTAGTAGATAAACATAGCACTTGAACTACTGCAACATATTATTTATTTCATATATTTAACCAGGAAAATAGTTGAAGGGTTTTCATTTTTGCACAGATCATTCATGTTCCTATGTTGTGCAGCTGGAACTGTCAGTTACCAATAGGATGAGATATTTTAAGGACTGTAGTGATATAGTTTAACTTTATGTAAATTAAGGGAAACCTCTCTTTTCCCACATGGCCATATCCCAGTCTTATTACCAACTGTGTCCCTTTTTTTCTGACTTCGGAGTTGTTACTTTTGTTGTTACCGTGACCTTGAAATAACTCTTGAAGGAAGTTGTTGGGTTGTTTTTTTTAATAAGGAAACATTTAACTTTGTTCTTAGCAATGACATTTAAAAATAGAAATGATGAATATAATGCACCACTGTTCAGTCAGAGATGTGTGCTTTATACTGATTTTTTTTTTTATTCCAAGTGCCCGCAGGCTGTGTTCATTTCAATGAAAATGATACGTTAAATATATAACTGGATTCAACAATATTTTTAAAATGACCTGCATCTGTAATCACTGAGCTACTTTAATTTGGAAATACTTAAATACATAGTTTTTACCAAAACCTATCCTTGAAATGTGAGAATTTCGAAAGTAAAAATAATATTGGTTCTTTTAAGAGTATTTCTTCTGTATGCATGTGCATACTGGGCTCTGTTAACAGTGCTCTGTTCTGCCTATAATATGTACCTCATTATTCTGAAATATCCTTAACAAAATGCTTGATTTTTAGAGCATTAAAATTCTGTAGAAGTTGGTGGGACTTCTCCTGTACTTAGACTTGGGCAGATGTTTAAGCATCACCTCCAGGTAGGGCCAAAATTTTATTGTGAGCAGTAACCACATTAAGAAGTTATTTGCACAACTGTGATTGATAACGTAGGGCCCAAACCTACCACCCTTGCCTAGATGAGGAATTCTTTTTGATATCAGATTGATAATTTGGGATTTCTGGAGGGTAGTGGTGGCAGAGGAAGGAGCAGGGGGTCGAAATGTCTTTCATGAATAGCAATTGAAGGCTCAGGCACCTGGGTTGTGTCCTGTTTCAGGCTGGTTTTCTTGCAGTGGTGTGCACATAGCACCATTCACTCTGATTGCATTATCCACACATTTGTCAGTTTTTTATGTAACAGGATTTTTTTAATATATGGTGCTGGCTGTTCCATGTGGTTGCACTTACTAGTGGTCAAACCCACCCCGTTATTGATTTACAAAGTGAATGCGCTTCTGCGAAATTCTGATGGTGAGAAAATGTTACTTGGACGTACTCAAGCTGAGTTTCCATTTGAAGTGAAATAAAGCCAAGTATGTGAATGTCAGCAAACTTGTTTATAGGGGTGGGTGGTAAAGCATACATTATTTAGAAGGTTGAGTCATGAGGCTGGTCGGGTTTGTCATGTTACATCTGGCATGTCAGTCAAAGCTGGGGCAGCTGCCGCCTGTCACTAGTGCTCTGGTGTGGCATTGTCCATCCATCAGTGTAAGCAGCCAGCAGCCTCCAGGATTTTTGGGACAAGTCCTTCACCTGGACCTATGCTCATTTTCAGTATTATCATTGCAACCCCTTTTGAGGCTCTTTTGAGATTGAAAGAAAATGGCTTCATAGAATGTCTTGATTTTTTTCATATATATTATTAGACAAAATATTTGAGTAGTAGTGGTTTTTTCTGTTAGTTTGCAGGAAAAAAAATACACTTAATATTATAAATAATTTTGCATTTAATATTATAAACTATTTTACATCTGTTTTGTTATGTACCTTGCTTCAAAACCACCTTAAACTACTTTAAAAAGTGGTGTCAAAAGTTGAAATACAGTCAAAACAAAATTCAGTTAATCCTGAGAACAGCACCATTCCCTGAGTCCTTATTAATTTTCTTCTTCATACATTGCCATAAGAAAGGTGTGTATGCACTAAAAAATTTAATATGAAAATTATCACTATTAAATGCAAATCTTTGTGTTTGAGCAACCAGTACACTTAAATCATTATGCTTGCACTCGAACTCAGTGTAGAGGTGGAAGTCCTGACAGCCAGTTGTAACAGATGTTACATCCTTTTAGAACATGTGTTCCTCCTTTTAGTGAAATTAGTGGACATTTTTAAGCTAAGCTTTACCCTTATGCTCAAAGATTAATTTTGTGATTTACTGAAAGTCAGATATTGCTTTAATTATGTTTCTTCAATTTATATTTTCTCAAAAAGAAATTTAGTTCTGTATTTCAGTCCATGTAACTTTTTATTGCTCACCAGCTGAAATAATCTCAGTTGGGTTCCTTGGGTTAAAAAAGAGAAAACAAAACAAAAAATAATAATTAAAAAAAAACAAAACAAAACAAAAAAAAAACCAAACCACACTGGGTCTCCTAATAAAAGAAATACTAGCCTCAGGTTTTGATAAAAAGCACAGCAGGTATTTTGGGGGATGGGAGGGGGAGAAGGTTGAGTACCAGGGGCTTCTGCTTTCTTAAGAGAGCTGGAATGTCTCCTGCCAAGTGCAGGGCATGAACCTGCTGGTCAGCACTTCTTTTGAGGCTGGTAGCTTACACCTGTTGTGAAGCAGGATAAGGATAGGAAGGAGAGATTTCTTTTAGGAATTTGGAAAGAACATTTACTCAGACTCTGCAGGACAGGGTCAATAATTCTACCTGTCTGCTGTGGTGGAAAACATGCAAAAAAATACATGCCTCTGTCCAACAGTAAGGAACATGATAAAGCAGAGTAGAAGAGGCTTATTCATGGTGAGATGCAGATCAGGGCAGCAGGACAGACAACTGAAGCATCTACTGAGAAAAAATTGCTTTATTTAGTACAGTTTGTTCTAGCTTCTATGAGCTGCATCCTCATTTTCGTTGGTTGATATCCATTAAAGTCTTGGTGTACATTTTCAAGTCCTTCAGTGAAATAAGGACGTTTTTTCAGTGATAAATAAACATTGTCTAAGGCATCACTGCTGATAAGGATGGTGTCTGCATGTGAATTTTTGTCTTCTCTGTGCTTCTCAGACATGTACCAACATGGCAGAATTGAAAACCTCGGTAATTGTGTTTGGGTTTTCTTCTTTTGTTTAAAAAAAAAAGGGATCACAGGTCAAGTCATAATTATTTTAAAGTATTTCTTTTCAGCTTTTTACATGCCAGTCCAAATTTGTCTCAATTTGCAGTGTGGGTATATATGTGACAATAAGAAAAGATAAGTGTGTTTGCAGTGTGTGAGTACTTTGACTTGATGATTACCTAGTTTCTGAAAAACTAATTGTTCTTAATCATGGAGTTCATAGCCAAGGGAAGTATTTTATATGAAGTTTTTAAGTTGGGTTAAAGGTTCTTCATATTAATTTAATATTTTGAATGTTCATTGTTGCTTAACTAAATGACCATTCATTTTAATTTGAATGAGAGTGACAATAAAAATGACAGTGTTATAGAACTCTCACTTATTTCTAGGGAGCTTTCATGGTAAAAGACATCTTTCAGTCATAATGAAATGTGGTTTTATCGTGAGATTAAATCATTGGTCTGAGAAGAGATTTGCGCTATAAAATTTTGCTTCTAGTTTTATAATCTGTTCCAGAAGATACATGAATACAGATAGACTCTAAGTTTTCGTTTATGTGTGAGATCAGTGATGAGTTGAGAGGATATGGACTTGAGAAACTGTTCACTGTTCATGTTTTTTATCAAAAATTTTGTTCATGCATCAATGAAAAAGTAATTAAAGCCCTAAATAGAGCAAAGGTTCAATTCCCACTAAAGGATGTTTCTAATCTCTCTATCTTTGTTTGAATTTCCCAGGTTTTTATCCTTGATTGGAGGAAACGCAAATGACATAGGAAAATCAGATATGCAGCAAAAAGTAAATGCAGTAATTGAAAGGGAAGGACTGGAAGGCACAGCCAAAAGGCTGAATACCACAGTGCACACACTGCAGCTGATCATTGATGGTCTGACTCAGCCTGAAGGCTATGACATTCGTACAGGTAAACCTTGGTTTGGAAGGTTGTAATCTCAGTTTGATTGTTCTACTTACCAGTTTTAAAACAGCACATTTTCGTCTTCTAAAGTAGTAGTAGATTTTCATGGACATGAAACTCCATTTCTTTTCTCAGGCAAGGTAAAGGTTATATCAGTCAGATTTCCAGTTCTGTAGGTAAGGAGTGTGAATCCTGTTTAAATCACAGCATTTTCAACCGTAGGAAGGGGAGTTGTATGGCTGTTAACAAGTGAAATAGTTTCAATATGTTAACTCTGTGCTGATTAAATCCGTGTTGGCTCTCCGTCACGGAGGAGAATGCTTAGACCAAGGTGAAATAGTAATAAAGTTCTGTGGGGTAGTAATATAGTAGTGTGTAGTTCTGCTCTTTTATTGCACTAGTTCTTGGTGACAAGTGTAACTGTAGCATGTGGCTCATGACCTACCTTAGTTAAAACCTGCAGTAGTACTGAACAGTTTGAGGTAGAGGAGAAGATGAGGTAAGTAATGAGGTAAAATATCTGGAGATGCTGTTGTTTAGTGCAACTTACAGCTGGATTCTCTTATGACAGCGAGAGATAAAGGTAGGCAGCGAAGATGGAGGCTTGTAATAAATAATAAACTTATAAAAACCCAAACCAATGTTTCTGCGTCCCTTTTTTGGGTTCTTTAATAGTTTCTGTGCATATTTTATAAATATTTCCCACTAACTATCTTGAAAATGTGTATTTTCTATGTCTCATTTTGTTCTGGTGGTCTGTATGATAGGATAGACTATTAACATAGAGACACAAAAACAAAAGGGAATCCTTGGTGGAAATATTAATATTTTGCTGATCTAGTACATTCAGTATTACTTTAGACAGACTCCATGACTGGAGTGGACAGCCTAGTTCATACACTTGTACAGCTGTATGAACTTCCCTATCGAGAGTTCTTCCTGTGGGTTGCAGTTCTTCATGAACTGCTCCAGTGTGGGTGCCTTCCACAGAGTGCAGTCCTTTAGAAACAGACTGTGTTTCACTGTTGGTCTCCAATGGGGTCACAAGTCCTGCAAGAAAACCTGCTCCACCATGTTCTTCTTTTTCCACGAGTCCACAGGTCCTGCCTGGAGCCTTCTCCAGCGTGGGCTTCCCATGGGGTCACAACCTTCTTTCAGGCATCCAGCTGTTCTGGTGTGGGGCCCTCCACAGGCTGCAGGTGGATCTTTGCTCCACCATATGGCTCCATAGGCTGCAAGGAGACAATCTGCCTCACCATGGTCTCCACCGCAGCGGGCTGCAGGGGCAACTGGTGCCTGGAGCTCCTCCTCCTTTTTCCCTGACCTTGGGAAGAGGAAGGAGAGCTGAGAACTGTCTGCAGAGCTGTTTCTCTCACGTGTACTCACTTCTCTCTCTAGCTGCAATTGCTGTTGCACAGGGGGTTTTTCCCTTTAAATACATATCCTAGAGGCACAATCATTGATGGGCTCGGCCTTGGCCAGCAGTGGATCTGTAAGCAAATAAAAGAGAGTAAAGAATCTTTCAGTCACTAGCTACTATACAACACACTTCTGATCCCCTCATGATAGTTTCATACTGTGGACTCACTGTACTCATTACTCCATTAATCAAAATCTTTTAAAGTGATAAATAAAATAAAAGAAATAAATTGTTTATCACAAATAGGTCTTTATTTAAAAGAGGTTCTGAAAGCAGTACTTGGGACCTTAGAGCTACCTTGGGAGGAGTTCTTATCATCTGGAAACAACTCAGAAACCTTAGAAACCCTTTTTCTCCAGAGTCTTACTTGTGTTTCTTGTTTCTTATAACAGATTTTGACAAACCTGACTTCAAGAGAAGCATAGTGTGCTTTGAAGACTTAAGTGTTGGTGCTGTTCTGACTGGAAAAGTTGAAAATGCGACACAGTTTGGAGTTTTTGTTGATATTGGTGTGGGAAGAGCGGGTTTGATTCCAGTGCGAAACATAACTGAAGCAAAACTTTCTAAAGTGAAGAAGAGAAGAAGCCTCGGCCTAGGTCCTGGAGAAAGAGTTGAAGTTAAAGTGCTTAATGTTGATATTCCTCGATTGAGGATAACGTTGGATCTTATTCGTGTTTTATGAGAGGGTTTTCAGTGATTGAATGTTCATTTTAAAGGATGAGTAATGTCAGCAAGGTTCTTGAGATGAAGGCGTTTAATGAGAGTTTTGAAACCTTCAGCCTTTTTTTTATTTTCTTTATTTCAATTTAAGTTTTTCCACATTTCATGAATCCTTTCTGTTAATAATTGGTAGAACAGTTTTTTGGATTACCTCCAAGCAACCTTGTTATTTTGTCTGCAGACCAAATGAAGTTCCAGTGGGCTGTCAGACAGATCTCTTATCTGTTGTCTGTGCAAGTTTTGCTGTCTTAATCTTTAGTCAATACTGCATGAGCAGACACATTTACAGCTCTCTTTCCAAAAAACAACCATTCAGTTTGCCTGTTTTATGGTTGAGAGTCTCAAAGAGGGAACCTCGGAGAAAACAGTGATCTTTTTAAGCTAGGTGGTCATGACATTGCTTGAAAAGTAGACTGAAAAAAGAGCATCTGCTAAGACTATTGATGGTTCAGAAATATTCAGCTTTAATTTATCTGACCAACATTATAGGAGGTCTGTTTACCTGTATTGTTTTTGCTTGTTCAGTTATCATTGACTAACACAGTTGGATGTACCTTGGAGTTTAAGGAAGTTTGCTTAGAAGTGTCAAAAGATATTTATGTTGTTCTAGTCTTGTGCAAAATAAAATCTCTTCTGACCATCTTTTGTCAGTGTACTGTTCTACAAGTGATTTAACAGTCCTAGTTATCTTTCTTTCCAACGTGTTCTCAATCAATAACACTTCAACTTAAGGGTGCAGCTTGTGAGGATGCACTTGCCTGACCTTCTGAACATTATGCACTTTCCTGAGCTGTAATACCAGACTACAGCCCATGGCCTGATGTTGACATTAATGTTTTTTCCATCTTTGATATAATGTATTTTTCTGCCTGTTCTGAGTGGAGAATAATTTTTCAACACGTGTTTTCACAGAAAATGTTTGTGAAGGCATGATTCTCTGTAAAAATCATTTTGCTGTTGTAGATGCTTGAAAAGCTTTTCTAGACTTTTGTTTTAGTGTAAGAATGCTTAGTGTTTCCTGCTAGGAGTGCCTAGTGCATGAAGTTTGTTTCTTCCAACTAGAAACTTTTTGGTTTTGTGGTGTTCTGGTGGTGTTTCAAAGGATTTACCACTTCAGTCAAGTTTGCAAAGGACAGGCATAGTGGCAGAATAGTCTCCAGCAACAGCAGATATATGTGGCCTTTCCAAGGAGTTTTTAGTGTGTTGGATGTTTATTCCTTTGCAGTCAACAAGCTCGCCTGTAAGTTTGCAGAAACTCAGGTCTACAACAGATGAGCACAAATAGCACCTCTAGCAAGTGTCAAACATCTTTGATGACAAGGTTTCTAACTACGGATGTCCAAATAACTGTGTCATGGTTTAGGATTGATATTCTCCACTTTAGTACTTCCACTAAAACCACACACTGATCCTCCCTCCCCTCTCCCCTGTGGCATGCTGGAGAGGGGAATTGGAGGTACAAAAGGCGAAGATCACTGGTTGAAATAAGAAAACTTTACTGGAAACAGCAATGAGATAAGAAAACGAACAGCGAAAGTACTCGTGACAGAGGGCACAAGAAAAAAAGTGATTCACAACACACACTGCCTTTCCCCCCATCCCCAACAAGAGACAATCAATACTGGCTGGCTCCCTCCACCATGTTTACTTGACTGGAAGGAACCCCTTTTCCTTGGAAAAGACTCCCTTCACCCCCACCCCTGGCAATGAAATGGTGGTATAGAATAACCTCTGTGTCCTAGCCATGCTCCTGCCTGGCTGCTGCAAAAATTAACTGTGTCCTGGCCGGAACCAGAACAAGCTGTTGGCACAGGGTCTATACACTAGTTAGGAAAAGGTTGACATGATTTAATCTCCCAACTCTGTACTTTAATTTTCAAAATTAAGAACCAGCTGTAGACAGTGTATTTTGGAGATAATGGGATCACTTAGCGGTTGGAAAAAAGGTGACAGATCTAACTAGCTTCACTGCATTTGTCTACCAAAGAAAAAACAACCATTTTCTATTAATGTAAAAGCTTGGGATCATGTTTTGCAGACCTTCTGAAATTTTCCTGTACTACTTCTACAAGGTCAATGTTGTTGGTATGAATTTAGAAACTGTGATACCATATTACTGTCTTGGAAAACCCAGATGCAAAGTAGGTAATATGTTCACTTACAGTGGTATCTCCATTGATCTGAGTTCTGCTGAGCTTTATATATGATCTCTACATATCTAAGCACTTAGCAATGTAACTGGATTTGCTTGACCTTCTCTAAGAAGGAGATAAACTTGATCTCCAGAAGCTCTCAATTCAGTCGTAAATATAAAGAGTATTTTCTCTTTTTGTACTATTTTTTTTAATCCTTAATATCATGAGGACTCTAGCATCTTCTGCACTTTTGTGTATATGTGTTGGATGATCATAAGGTTCTCGACATGCAAGACATCTCCTTGAGACTATTTTTCTCCCTGTTAACTCACAGGAGGTTTCGTGCTTACAATTCAATGTGCATACTTGTGTAGTTTGGTTTCTCCATAGTGGAACACAGAAACTTATTCTGTGTCATCACAGGTGCTGTAGGAAAATACCATTTCCATTTATTTGAATTTGTTTAATCACACCAAAATGGGAAGTATATGACTTCATGTCATATGTCTTAAATGTCTGCAGCTCTGCAAATGTAGTGTCATTATTTGTCAGTGCAGTGCCTTAACTACTTCCCACAAAAATATTTTTCCATTGCAATTTCTTTTTTTTTTGCCAGAACACAGCAGTTAAAACAGCCTAATGGGAGTCTAACAGAGATGAAAATGTGTGCATATGAACTTCTTAGTTTTTTTCAGACCTTTGGAGATTTAAAAATTATTTCCTCTTGAATTCTTGTGGTGTTCAGATTTCTGACTTCAAAGCATCAAAACTGCTTTCTCTAATTCATCTTCCCCTTTAGTTTCTGAACCAAGAAATTTTTTCTCATTTGAGATGAAGTCCAGTCTTCGAAACAAATTCTGTACTGTTTGATGGTGATGCCTTCAAAATTTTAAAACAAACAACCCCCTGCTTCATCCTGATCTTACTTAATTGCTTTAAAGTACAGTTTCTTAGGAGAAGAATTAAATATGAGTCTTTAAGTCTCATTAAAAATTCTACTTTTGCCTTAAGCTGTAGATTCCAAGGCATCTACACATAGTTCCACCTCTCTCCAGAGAGAAAATCCACCCATTGATCTTGGATGACAGTCTGCTTTTTCAGTCCCACCCTCACTCAAATAGTCTGGTATTTTGCAATCACCTTCCCCTAATATGCAGACCCATAAGAAGAGCTTCTAAAGGTTTCCTGTGCTTCAGATATTACACAAAGGAGAAGAATTCTTCTACTAAGCAAGATGGCACTTGTATGCCTGGCTGTAGTAATGCAAATTGAGAGTTTAAAAGAAGCCATTTGTTTTGGTTTTATTCCTGCCTCAGGCAGTTTTAGACAGCATATATCAATTTTCCAGAAAGTTGTCAACCTCAGGAATGATTTAGTATGCTGTTAAACATAATAAAATCAATAGGAAAACAAATAGAATTTCCATGAGGAGCAGACGGTTGGAGAAGCTTGTCCATATGGCATATAGACATGCTGGAATTTGGGGCTTTATGGGGTACTTGCATTAGCAAAACTGCATACCAGGTGAAAGTAATGCATAATTCAGGAGAACTAATAATCTAACAGCTTTGTGGTAGTGCATCTTGAACTTGGTATCTGTATTTATTTAACAACAAATACACTTAGAAACTGTGCCTGGAAGCTAGAAACCAAACATGAATCATATTTGCTTAATTTCAGAGCTTTATATAAGGAACCTTACCCACTGCGAGGTGAGTGCTGAGTGAGTTCTTGGTTCAGCCTGAATAGCACCTTGCTTTTTTAGCCTTCCTGAGGGTAATTTATGTAGCTACTTAGCTTTGCTTGAGGACATCCAACTTAAAAATTATCAATCCTGTAAGACCGTGGATGGAACCACTTGCTTTTACCAGTCCACATTACTCTCTTTTGTTCAAGGTTACCTAAAGAGCTGTGAGGGAGCTGGTGTGTCCTCAGGGGTATGCAAAAGCTAGACAAGTCAGTAATTCCACTCCCCCCAATTAGAGATCACCTAAAGGTTTGAAAGCACCTTGGTTTACTGGTCCCAACTGTTCCTCACCCTCCTCTTGGGCATGTAGAAGCTGTAACTTTTTAGAAGTGTTTCATTTTGAGAAATCCTTCTGAATCCATACTCAAGAGAGCTTCACAAGTAAATGATGTGTCTACATTTCTTACAGCAAACCTCAGTGACTAGTTTTAGAGAATTTTGGTTGCCTGTTTCCAGTTTAGCCTCCAAATGGTTCCTCTGGTGGATTTTGCAACTGTATGCTGGCTACAGGTACCTTCTGAGAGGGAGCTGTTGGAACGTGCTGCTTTTTCACAACTGTTCCTAGGACCTGACCATCTAATCCATGTTGGAACTTTGGTTGGCTATTTTGGATATAAGTCACTTGTAACTGGTCAACCTCTTCTCGTAAAACTTTTCTGCAACTGATAACAATCTGTAGAGACCTAGAGTATTGAATAGCAAATCGTAAGGAGTCTATGTATTGCACCACAAACTTAACTACAGCTTCTGCAACTTGGAAATAACAGTTGTAAATCTTTGGTTCGGGAGGGACCAGTGCTGGAGTATTGCTTCTGTGTGAGCTTGCACAATGGGGATTGCTGCTCTTAATCAGGTCTGTTGTGTTTCGTGCTGTTCCTATAACTGTTAGGTCTCCTGTGGGTGTCTTCTAGCTGCATCAAGAATCCTAAGAGATTCTCCACTATATGGAAATGAGAGAGGGCTGGTGGCCTTGCCCAGAGCACAAGGAATCCCACTGGGAATTTTAAACCTAACCAAAAGTTCAGGGTAAAGCACTTAAATTTCCTCTTACCTGCTCTCTATCCCTGACTAGGGGATAGCAAGCTTTTGAAATTGGCTGCCTTGCCCCTTGTTTCACTAGTTAGAGCTTTTACTTTATTCAACTTCTGGAACTGAAGAAGATTGAGGTGTGTTCAACAGAGCAGTACAATTAATTATTATTATTTATATTTGTTTGTTTTGTCTACCTCTCTTGTTATTCTCTAGAAGAAACAACAAAGAAAGGAACATTTAGTAAACTGAGGATCCCCATGGTTTCTTTAGCTTTATTAAATCTGGTTGAGTTCAGGCTTTTAATTATGGAGATGTTGTTTGTCTTGAACAAGTAATGAGATCGCCACCTCAGAAAAGTTAGTCAAAGTGTTATTTTATCCTTATCTTACAGATCCATTTATCCTACTACACTTGTATGTTACTAAATGGAAAGTGTTTTCACTATACAGTCAGCTAAACTGGAGTTTTGAATTTTCATATCTCATCAGCATTCGTGTTTCTAGTAAAGACTATGTCTGCCTTTGTGGTCAAGCAGTGAATTTTTTTGCATGTGACTCACAATGAGGTATGTGGAAATAATGTCATGAGAGGAACTGTTATGCTCGGGGGTCATTTACAAAGACCAAATAGAAGTGAAATCTTAGGAAAGTATTTTCACCTCAGAATTAAATGCGTTAAATAGCTTGGCAGAGAGCGGAAACTGCCACATACCAGAGGCTATATATTGGCACTGTTGCTGCTTTTTTGTGTGATGAGGAGAGGGAGGGACAGGAAAGGGGAAATGGAAGGAAATGGAGGGATTTGGGGAAGAACATCCTGAAGAAGTAAATGGTCTTATGGGAATGGATTTAAGATGATGAAATGCAAATGGTAGTAATGTAATGGTAATGTAGTAGTAATAGAATCTGAGTCTAGTTGTCTCCTGCTTCCTGTACCTCACATGAAGATAAAAAACTAAGTATAAGTATTTGTTATAGCTAATGGAAATTGCATATTTCATATCAGTGCATATTGCTACTAAAATGTAGTATGGAACTAGCTGGCTTCAAGTGGGAGAAACATGAAGTGTGTGCTCAGTTATACTCAGCAGAAAGAGTCCTTGAAAGACCAACTTATCAAAGCTTTATTTGATCACTTGAAATTACTCTGTGGTTATCTTTAGTGCGTGGGAGGAGAGATGCAGAACCAATCAAAAGCTGAAAATAGCAGGAAATCCAGCTATTTGTATACTGGGTTGAATTTCTTTTTATAAGAGTGCACAGCATCAATAGTTTAAGATCTGCACTGGTGTTTAACTCTTTATGTAAACACGTGCTCATTACCTCTATAGAAACTGAATCTTTGCTTACCTGAAAGACTATCTTTCCTGGTATGCTCTATAGTTGAGATAGTTACCTGGTTTTAAATTTGAACCTGTTCTCAGGGTGCTGTCTCTTATGGACTGCCTAGTTTAGAATTGATCCACAGTAGGCCAGGCATGTTAATCTTCAATATGTTTTATGAGGCCTTTTGTTTTCTGGGACACACAATGACTGATGATGTAAGAGCTGAAAGAAGCATCATTCAATGTTTACTGTTGATGGAGTCTTAGTTTTTTGTGTGAGATGATATGTGGGCACTCTTTGTGGAAAAGAAGAGCAGGTAGTAAAGCTTATAAAATTTATTTCAAATTTTGTGTCATTCATAAAGCTTAGAAAGTTAATTTTGTGTGATTCAAAATGACAGAAAAGGGAAATGTCTGCCTTGGCAATAGAAAATCCTTGACAGTCTCTGTTGCAATCTGTTTCCCACATTTCAGAGTATTAAGCTTCTCACTTGGATCAAGTTGCAGTAGTGTGTTTCTTGGAGGACCAGTGTTACTTTGTATGCCTTCCATTGCTTGCAAACTCGAGTGGACCAGTGACAATGTGGCCCTTTTTAGAGACCGGCAAAGCAACAATAAAAAAATTCCCACTCGGATACCAAGGTTGCCCACAGTTAAAACCCTCTGAAACAGTTATGCTTCTTTTCCAATTAGGAGAGGAATGGCTTCCTCAGGTCTTCTCTCTTGTCTTTGTTGAACAGAATATCGCTGATTTATCATTATTTCTCTCTGCAGTCTTTTTTTCCCTTTTTTTTTTTTCTCCTCTAATCTGCAGTGAGTTATTCACTTCTGGGCAAACCAGAGCACTGCAGAGGTTTATTTTCAAGTGTAAATACAATTTCATTATTTCAGCATATGTTCTATGTCCTTTTAATGTAACTTGTATCTGGGTTTGTTGTGAGAAATACTAGAACACTTCCCTTATAATCAGGGTGACAGTTATGGTATTAACTGATTTGGTGGTTATGGGATCACAACTGTGTGGGGAAGGCGTAGCACTCCACAAACTGTCTGTCTATTCAAGGAGAACTTCTTGATATTGTATGATCTTTACACAAGGAAAAAGGTAATAAAGGATTAAACTGACAAATTAAAACTGACAAATCAGGCACCTGAAATTTGGGAAGAGTTTATGCATGTCCTCTGGAATGCTCTTCCACTGCATGAAACAAAACATGGGTTTCACAGGAGAAATGTTATGTGATTACCTCATCTCAGGCAAGGCAATGGTGGTGTGCCTATCCATAACATAGCTATAAAAAGCCAAGGATAAGTATATGGATGATATTTTCTCTAGACCCTTTGCAACCTGAAGGAAGGTTTTCCAGAGATGTTATGTCATCTCCTGGGTGGTTCTTAAAACAAGAAACTAAAAACTGCATAGGAGCAGAAGGTAGGACTAAGTCCAGTTCCTTTGGGTTCAATCCCATTCTATCACAGGCATCTCATTACAAGATCCCTTTCGTAAGCTCATTGAGTCCCTTTTTAAAACCCATTTTGCAATGGTACCCAACAGAAGCTAATGATGGTATTCTGTGTATAAAAAAGAAAATAAATGGGGAGACCCCCAACCAAATGTAGACCCACTGTTAGTGAACTGAGATTTAAGTAGGACCTAAGTGTTGAGTGTCACTGTTCGAATGGAATTTACATAAAGGTGGTGAGTCTCGGTACAGGTGATGCTGTATTTTGGTAATATCAGCTTCCTTATCAAATCCACAGGAGCTAATGGTGTGGGCTGCAAAAGTAGTGTTAACTACAACATTAATGTCGTTGGTCTGGATTTCAAACTGAAGCTTTGCTGGTCATAATAAAATGGGGGAGCCTGACTTTGGAGGCGGACTTTGTATTACATGTAAGTAATCACAGCATTCCAAGAGCTCCTTTGTATTTTGATGACTACAAAAAATGTATATTGTAGCTGAAATATACTCATTGTATATATGTCCAATATACTCATTGCAGAACAAAAGTATAAATATGTGTGGCATCTTTTGTTCCATTATTTAATTTCTATTGGTAAATGATGTTCATAGCTTAATCTCTTTTGTATATTTATGGCTAATTACTGGCAAGACAAATATAAATATGCCTAGGAATAGACATAATAAGCTATACAGAGGTTTAAAAAAATATATTTTGGTGATTTTAACTATAGGATGGCTTTGGTCAGCAAAACTTCACTCTGCAGATCAACATACCGAGTAATACTTGTTCGTGTTTCATTTGGTTGTGGGTGCAGATTCATAGTTTTCTACTGCTGCAGAAAACAAAGTTTTAGGCTTTGTTTTAATTAGAACTATTTATGGAAATTACTCATTTAAATAATTAATTAAATGAAGGTGCGCCTTAGTAACATCTACTCCAGACTCTCTGGGTGACTTTTCTAAATTTTTCTTTTATCCACCCAGTGGCTTTAGCACTTGCAAAATTTCGATGTTGCATGCTTCCATAGTTCTCTTAATAGCATCCTGAGGGAGCAAAGCTCATCTCAGCAGCAAAAATTTAGAAAAGGGAGAGAGGGGAGGCAAGGGACAAAAGTGTACTGTGTTATTTAGGCATGTGCAGTGTTCTTGTGGTATCCTGAAGAAACACCTTTGTTATTTTTTTTATTCAAACTCAGCTAAAAATAATTCTTGAAGAAGCTTATACTAATGAAATAGGAAGATTTTGGTAAGTAAAATGTTATCAATGCAACGGAGATTGACTGTTCATCATGCCTGGTATATATTGCTTTGTCTAACAACTCGCCCCAACAGACTTACAATTGTGCTCTCTCTGAAGACCCTCCCAGCTGCAAGGCCTGATTGACGGAATCTGTGGGCAGATGCACTTGCCAGACTCCAATAAAGATGGGGCCTTGGGAAAATCTAAGGCAATTATTGACGGGCAACAATCCACTAATCAGACAATTTTAAAATTAATCCCACAGTCCCTTACTATATTAGCTTTCCTTCTTGTTTGTATTTATACAGCAAATTCATGACTTCAGTGAATTCTCTCCCTTCCAGCCCAATTATGTATCTCTGAGGGTATTAAATTAAAAACAGAAGAAATATTGAAAGTGGCTTGCAATTAGTTTCTTTAAAAGGTAGTGTGGCACTTGCAGGCTGGGGTTCTTAATATGATGCTTGATAATAAAAGTAAACAGGATTTTTTTGTCATACAAGTAAGGCAAGTATTCCTAATATGCCTTGTTATAAAACAGCCTATAGATGAGAGGAAAAAACAAGTTATTTGATTTTGGAGTTTAATTATATCTTTGTAACATTCTTCTAGAGTAACTGACAAATCCATAGTGTTTCCAAATAATATAAATAGATTTTGGGTTGTGCATTTTGAGTTATCTTTCCCTTGTTTTATTTTGATCACTTTATAATAAAAAATTTCATTGCATTTGATAGTTACCTGCCTTTTAGATGAAGACTGATCCAAATAGAACATTTCTTTCATGTGGAAATGAAATATAGGACCATCTTCATGGGGTGACTGTTTAAATGTGAGTCACTGCCTAGAGTCCTTAGTCCTGTACTGTGTCTCTCATTCTTTTCAAATTGGGAAATCTGATTCCTGCAGTGACTGAAGAATTGTTTCTTCAGATCTGAACCTGAAATGAGTAACCAAAGAAAAACATCACTTTAAAGGCATTGTTTTGCATCTTTGCACTGCTGATTAGTGTTGGATCGGGCAGTAAGGACACTGTGCACTTCTACTGTTTCCTAAATGCAGCAGGAATCATACAATATTATTTTATTTGTGATCACTTGGCTGTCAAGTACAGAGGAATGAAAAAAAAAAAAGAGTCATTCCACTTGGAAGTCAATGGGTAGACTCAGTGTACATTTGGTTTGGAGAATAGATGGTTCAGTGCTAACTGTAGAAAGTGTAGAAAGCATTTCCAAGTTGAGAAAATGGTGAGGCAGAGATTTGACTAAGCAGGCTGAGGCTCAAACCCTTCTTGGGTAACTTTGGTAGGTTCAGCCAATTTCTTTGTACCTCAGATTTCCATGTGTATGGCTTTGATTTCCATTCTTGAATGAATGCTGGGGGGAAAAAAAGTGATGTGCAAGTTTTATTAAAATTATAGAATTTATTATAATTTTCAAGTAAAAATGATAAGTTATTCTGTAAGGGACAGCAGAGCTGGTTAACTCTCATCTTTTTAGTAAATTTATGTGGAGCTGTTGAACATAGAGTTATAAACATTTTCTTCTATTTTGATTGAATGAATAGTATCCATTCTGGACTGTTGTAATCAGTCACAAGTTTTAGTTGATTCACAGACATGGAAGACTTATGAGGCAACAGTTTTACCCTGGGTAAACTATTTTCCGATTACCCAAATGATCTCTCTGACTCTCCAGAGCTGTGCAGTTGCTTGTCATGGGAAGGGGATAAGGTAACATACTTGAATGGTTGGATACATTTAGATGAGAAGACAGGTTCAGGAGACACCAGGATAAGTTCCTGTGCTTTTATATTCCTGTGTCTAACAATGTGCCTGTGATGATGCCAAGCTGCCTTTCCTAATGCTAGCAAAACCCAGGATGGAGCTACTGGTAGCCCTTGTTTTCTATTACTTTTATTTGATTTATTGCAGAAGTTGTTAACACCCCATAGTTCTTTGAGTAAAATAAAACAAGAAAACTTATGAGACTCAGCAACAACATAAGCCAGGGAGTCTTTTGTCTTCATTATGAAATAATTCAACTGTTGAATTACCTGGGGATCAACACCTCCATATGTAACAAAAGATACATTCTGTGAGTAAGAAGCTCCATAAGGTAACAGCTCATGCAATGTGGCATATTTCAGTCTAGCTCAGGAGGATAAAGTGAAAAGTGGGAGGCTAGCAAACAGAAAAGATTATCCAGCTTTCCATCCATCCTCCTGAAGACAGCTCTTAAAACCTATCAATTCATCAAGTAGATTTGACATGAAATGATTAAAAAGTGCTTTAAAAATCACAGATCTCCTTAAGAAAGTAGTAGTTGATGAATTAAAGTCACCACTCAGTGGTGTTGTTGGACACCTTTAGTAAGGGAATGAGTTAGGAGTCCTTTCCTAAATAAATATTTTAGTGAATGAGTGCAGCTCTTCAATCCACATCTGCATAGAGGGATCCTCCTTAGACACAAATACAGTTCAATTTCCCTGCTCACACTGCAGTTCAACCAACTGATTGTGCTTCTGTTTGTGGGCATTCCTTTGTCTTTATTTTATATGTGCAGGTGGATTCAGACTACTGGCTTTACATACACCACCAGCTGGCACCAGCTTTCGGCTATGGTTGACCTGGGTTAAGTTAGAACTGATGACCAAAAAGTAAAAGTTGATGTTACCAAAGCCTGAGGTTATTGTTGCCCTTTAGGGGTTACTGGTTCTAAAGCAACAGCAATTAGGTTTGTGTGGCACAATGAACAAAAATAGAAAGTGCGTTCATATGGATAATGTAAAGATTAAAGCCCTTGCACTCTCAGCTGCACACTGAATAGCTTGCTTTTTTATATGCTTTTAAATAGGAGAACTGCGTAACATGACCCTCTAGTTGAAAGGATGCAGAATCGCTATACTCCCATCTGGATTATTACATTCAATTTAGGCCACATGAACTCCTGTGCTGAAGGTGTACATCTAAGAAAATGGTTGTGAATTGAGCGTGACTTGCATAAAAGAGCAAGTTGCACCTATTCGTTCTTGAAAACCATCTGCTTTTAGTTAAAATCACAGTTGGCTTGCCAGCCAGCCATGGGGGCCCCATCTTCTTTTCTGTATCACCCCACATTCACATGCTTAATATACTAGTAATTTTATTATGGAGCTGTGGTCAAGACTCTGTGGCTAAGGTTGCAACCAGGTTCTTTTATAAGCTCTGTTTTTTGTCTGCCCCACTAGAGCTTTCACTAGGAAAATTGACTTGAAAATTGGCAACATTCACTCTGCACTTCATATCCATATATTTATATTCTCAGGCATGTTTAATTGTCATGCTCCCTGCTTTACTACTCTTTCAACTTCAATGTTAATTATTGGGCTCCACTTAAAATTAAGCCTTTCTTGGTGTCTTTTAATTATAATCAAGCCCTAGGCAGCTGGGTTACTACGACCACTGCGTATTACACCAGTCTTGGTTGTGGCCCTCAGTTGCCTTGTTATGGCTTATTTGTAGACTGGAAGTTCTTTGACTTTGTTGAATTTGTGTAAGTATGTTGAGGGTCCTGGTCTACAACTCAAACCTTGTCCTCTTACTGCATTAAAAATAAGGGGTAATAAACATCCAAACAATTTATAGATGCAACCTGGCTCCAGTTAAAGCTGATGGCAGAATTTCCACCAGCATCAACAGGAATTGTGCAGCTGTGACTCTCCTTTTGTAAATGATCATGGGTGCTAACTCACCCTGCCATCAAAGCTAAACAAGTGAAGTTTTCCAAGCATTGTTTCCTTATCATTTTAAAAATGGAAATCACCATTTTTTACAAGGTACTGAAAGCCTGCACATATGAGTGTAAAGAGTATGCATGTATCAGTGTTGATCACTTATTACCGGCAAAGTTTGTTTTGGAAATTATGCTGAATTTGAAGTGTAACTCAAGAATTTCCTTGTTTTCTGCTTAAATTTGCTTTTCTCATCACTTTTAAAATGAAAATCCAGTCTTGCTCACGGGAGCTAAGTAGTGGTAGAGGATTTGCAAACAGTCAGTTGACTTTGGCACCATAGTCTGTATTCCAAAGTGAATACAGTTTAGAGCAGGGTGGCCAAGTCTCAATTTAAAATTCAATACCTGTTGTTATTCTAGAGGAGGAGGAGATTTTTCACATTCAATCTGGTCCTGTTTCATACAATTTCTGAATAATTTCTGACTACGTGTAGGAAAACTGTCAAGAATCCTATATCCGAAAGTGACTTTTCAGAATCCAGACCTCTAAATAATTGACATTTTCACACTCAGCATCCTCAGTGTATGATTCATTATTTAGATTGAACCAGGATCTTCTAACTTCTCTACCTTTTTTTCTGTTTTCAAAGTTTTGCCTAGATTCTATAAATACTTAGGCTCTGTAGTCAGAGTGGTTTAAAACTGATGGAAGAGCCAAAATTATGTGCAAGAAACAAGTCCTTTAATATTTTCAAGAGCTTTGACAGAGGTAAAAAATTTAAAAACGGAGGAAAAAAGAAGAAAGCCTGCTGCTAGAAGAGAGAAAATCTATTAAAATAGGACTAAGAGGGTGCTCGTCAGGATGGTAAGGAGAGATAAGTCTAAAAGGAAGTGTGGGGTGAGGAATGAGAGCTGTTTTCAGACAAAGGCAGAATGGATAGACATGAATACTCCTGAGAATGTTAGTCTTTCATACCTTATTTTAAGAGAACCCAAAACTTTTTAAAAGCATGTAGATTTTTTGCCTCTTCCATAGAAATGTTTTATGTGTTTGTTATGCCTTTTGTGCACATTTCTCAGACTTGCAATGCATTAATTATTCTTAACATAAAGTGCAGTATCCTTGCCTCTGAAGTATAAATACACATCCACTTGAGGAAAAGCTTGTCCCTTTTTCTAACAGAAAGAATACAGTTCTACTATATGATAAAGATATTGTGTCTGAGAAGTCTTTGCAAAGTTGATAGTCTCAAAAACATAGCACTTAATCTGCCAGTAATACCAGTCCAAAGCAGGATCTGTTTTATGGACTTGTGGTATTATGGGTGTTCATAGGAGCCAATTGCAGACCTGAGACTGCAGTAATTGTAGCTTCTAGCTTTAAACAGGTCATAGTATTGTTAGTGATCCAGTGACTAACTACACACTTGCCAGAGAAATTCAGGAAGAGCTTGGGCTGTAGTTGTAGCTGGATGATTCCAGGAATCTCTCTTGACCAAGAAGGACTTGGAGCAGTGCATAGTAATTGGCTAGTCCTACTTAGATCAGTACAACTAAATAGCAAAAGTCTCTGGAAATGTCTTTTTCAGACACCGTATTGTTCACTCCCTCATCTGAGAGGTAATATGAAGTCAAACTGTATTACTATTAGCCTATTGATTGAGCTGGTGCATATCCTGTCAAGTTGTGCTTTGTTTTATTGACTATGGGAAGTCTTAACATATTCTTTGACAGCAAAACTCTGCAAACCAAGAATCTGGGATATCTTTATTGCATACCTACCACAGAGAGTTGTCACTAGCAGAGAAGTCTCTGCAGAGAAGGTTTGAGGTAGACAAATCTCTTTAAAGATCAGGCTTTTTAAGAGACTGCACAGTGAAATCTGCCATGTTGGTTTATTTGTATGTATTGCAGTTGTAAGCTTCGTGATTCATACATTAAAATTCATGTAACTTAGTATGATGTTGTTTACTAACTTTATGCAATATATATCAGTTTAAAAAATCACTCACATTATGTTTAAATGCTAATAAAATGAAATCCCTTAGCAGTCAAAGGAATTAGCCCATATATGAGTGAAATACCAAGGCAGGTCTTGTTATTTTTATGAAACTCTGAATAATATAAGTATCCAATTGATAAAATTTTATTAAAGCTGACAGCCCTTAAGTGATCTAAGTGGTAAATATTGAAATGAAGTTTCAACAACACTGCAGTACCAAGGGAGGCCTAAGGCAGTAATAAGGATTAAACAATGATTTAATGTTGTTCCTTGGGGGTAGGGATTGTTGTTTTAATGGAGAGCAAAAGCTCACTTCCTTCTAAATAATTAAACTGTGATTTGAGAAATTGATCTAAGGTAGTTGTAGTGGTTTGTTAAGTCCGAAAGAGATAAATGAAGGCAAAGTGTCCTGGGGCAAGGGGAAGTCAGGGGAGAGTAGTGAAGAGATAGTTTTGCAGGATAGATTCATGACAAGTGTCCCTCGGGAAGGGGGAAGCTGGCAATGAGCATATTTTATCTTTTATTTGTAATGTAAACAGACTTGTGCTGCCTGAGGCTGGATAATAGCTAATGAGCAGGGGGTTTCTGTGGGGTGCAGATTTTATTAGCACAGCTTATAAAAAACGGAGCTAAATTAAAAATGCACTGTCTTCTAGATAATCCGATAATCAGTGATGCTACAGGGAGCACCTCCACCTAAGCAGAGCAAGTGTATTAGCATATGCATGTAAAATTTCCAAACAATTTGTTTAGCAGTTTCTGTGAGATGAATGGCTTTCCCATCTTCACAGCAGAAGGCGGATTTCACATAATAGGACTGAGTATTTTGGGCTGCCTTAGGAATGCAGGAATGAAGGAATTTTGTAATGTGTTTCAAATCTGTCATTTGTGTATAACCAGTGGGAGACTTGGCCAGAGAACTCCTCATCATATATGCCTCTTGGGTGATTGTAACAAATGAGATGACAGCTAGGATGGTGGTAGAGATGGGATATAAGTGGAAAAAGGGAGAGAGAAAACTCTCCCTAATTAGATAATTGCTTAAGGTAATTTCCTTGGGGTTAACATGATACACAATCCTGAATAGTTCTAGACAACTGACACAGAGCTTCCAAAATTTTAGTGGATGTTTTCCAACTAACCACCCCTCTCAGTCTGTATGCACATAATATTCTAGAAACACAATTAAATTGAGTTAACATCCTAGAAAACATTGAAATTCCCTCTACTTACTGGAAAAGACTTGCTCTGGGTTCAATCCATACTTTCAGGTGTAGATACAAGCAGGCAGGGTACATGTTGTTGGTTCAGAATAATGTTGCATTTGGGCACATAGAAGGAGGCATAAGTTGAAGCATCAACAGCCCCTGAGAACACACACTACTGTCAAAGTCTTGTGACTACCACTGCCAATGTCTCCATTTTTCTCAGCACCCAAGGCAAAACTCAGAAGGTAGATTTAATACAGAGCACTAATGGCAAAAGTCTTCTCGAACTTCAGTTTTAAGGTATCTGTATTTTTCATCAATAATAGAAAAGGATATTCCAAAAATGCTCGACTGTCAGGAGATTTTGGACTTACTCCATAAGGTCCACTGAAAGAGGAAAAATTAACAGACGTGTCCCTGCATATCTCACTCCAGACTGTAAGACCTGGCACTAGTAGTGTTAAAGCTAAGGTTGCACAGGTAGAATTATGTCTTTGACCCATCTACTCCTCTCTGTGCAATAAAATGAAGAAATGGAAGTGAAGTCAAACCATGCAAGCAGAGAAGTGTATATAAACCACTTTTTTCCCAAGCAGACTGTTTTATGTTGTTCTATTTTGTATACATGTTACTGTAATTAAAGGAAAACTTCAGGACCACCCAGTGTACAGTCAACCTTATTGTTTCCAGCTCCTCAGGCTAGGAGAGAGAAGATGTTGTACCATGATAACCAACTATTGTTGTTATTTACTGATGGCTTTCCATAAGTGGTAGGCAGGTTGAAAGTTCTAGTCTACACAATTCCTTAGAGTCCACCCTTTGATGCACTAAAGGGTGCACTCCAACTATCTGAGTTTGGTTTTTCACCAACTGTTCAGTCAGATGATTGGAATCCATCATGTGTCTGTACTCATCTTCTGTCAGAAAGAATGAAAAGTATATACGATATTATTTTTGGTATATTCATTTGTCAGATTGGTTTTGGTTTTGCGTGTGTCCATGTTGCTTTTTATTTCTATTGGAGGACACAAGGCAGAAGGACTGTCTTGCACTTGAAGCTAGAAGATGGTAGAACTAAGGCTTGGGAAATAGGTTTATCTTTCCCATGGGAGTTCATTGCATGGGCCTGACCTGTCTCTAAGAAGACTTCTTTCTCCTGAAGAGGCAAACTCTGCTTTATGGAGACTTCCACTGTATGACGGAAGGAATACACAACTGAGGTTTCTAGGAAGCCCTTTGAGGAGATGAACTGGGAATCCTGAATACGATTCAAGTTCTATGGAAAGCCAGGGTAGGCAGCTGGGACAGGGCTGACATGCCTATGGTAACTCACATTAGTGAAGAGGTGTAATTGCAGCAGCACTGAGGTTGGAAGGCACCACTGGAGAATGACTAGTCCAGTCTCCCTGCTCAGACATGTTCACAGCAGTTCTAGTACTTGGCAAAAGCTGGACTTTCCAATCTGATGCTGAGTACTTCCTCTGTAGTTGTCTAGTCCACACTTGAGGGAAGGATGGTATAGTTAAATGAAATTCATCACCTGCCCGGATAGACTGTGGGTAATGACTAGAAGCATTTCTTCTTTGTTATTCCCTAATATGTGAAATATCAAAGTATTTCTAGGACACAGAACTAACCAAAATCAAATACTTTAAAATAGCTTCCTCTGCCCCCAGTATATACCTCTGTGACCAGGTATTCACCTTGGAGCTTATTGTAGTTATTGGGATTGTCAATAGGACTGACTAGTAACACTGGTCGAATAACTAGGACACTGTAGCTTGTTGTCATGTAAGTTTGTGTTGTCAGTTCAGCTGATTTTGAACAGGCAGAATTGATCAAAATGAGTAAATGAAGCATTTTACAATTAAAAAATTATATTGTGATCCTCTAGAGAGCCAAGACATCCGTTTCAGTTGAGCAGAACTGTGCTGTGGATCAATTTGGAAGTGCGCCCAAGGTGAGACATAAGATATCTTTTCTATGGAGACCCATATTTTACATTTGGTCTTCTGTAAGAATACAATTCAAATTCTTGGATATCATAACATGGCATTTTATAATGTTTATTCAGGGAGAATACTGTTTTAGATTATCAGGTTGTGCACATCACTAATAGGAAGATAAATTTCAGCTAATTATTTGCTTACCAGGGTGTCAGCAGATAGTTCCATTCCTGCCTTTGCTCTATGCTTCCTGAAGAGCTACTATGCAAATCACGTGTCTTTCTAGGCTTCCATTTCCCATATCTGCAAAAGAACTAAAAGCAGTGCCTTTTAATCTGACTACTTTGTTTAGACAATCACCTCTTCAATGCAGCAAGTGTCTTGTTCTTTGCATCTGAAATGGAGCCAAATTAAGAGCTTGAAGATGAATGTGAAGAGCTTTGTCACTGCTGGCTTAAAACATGTTTTTGCCATGGTCAGATTTCTTACAACAGCTTTTTTTTGTGGCAATCCTTGCTATATTTTTACTTATATAAAGCAAAATCTTCAACATGATGAAATGGCAAAAAATGTCACAGTTCATCATGCTACAAAGTATAAACAATCATCAAACAGGTGAAAAATACATTAAAGAAGAATAAAACTTCAAACAGGTTTTAAGTAGTTCACTTTTATGTTTTAATAGCTCTTTAGGAGCCTGTAAATAGAAAGTCAATTGGATTTCAGACTTGTTTCCATAGTTATATTACGCACAGGGAGTATTCAATAAAACAAATCTTTTATTTAGTTCCTGACAGGTAATTAAAATGTGCCTCTGCATTTTCTTGTCTGTTGCAGTAGGAACTAATATCAAAGATTTCTAGACTTTACAAGTATTCACAAATATATTGCAACTTAATTTTATCTTTTGGGCTGCAAACCTAGTGCTAACTGGAAGTCTTTAGTAAATGGAAAGTTTGAATCCTGTTTGGCATTCTAAGCCTAACATTTCTTTTTTGCTGCAAAAATTTACTCTCAGCTTCAAAGATCCTGAGTCCTGTTTACATGTTTTTGAAGTAATAAATTGTGGGCACAGCCAAATATGTAGAAAAACAGCAACTAGAAATGGAGCAAATTTAGAGAAAAGGGAAATAAAAACATACTGTTTTAACCTTCCTGAAAATATTTGGGGTGTGGAGGAAGGTGCTCATGAGGGTTAAAGTAGTACAGAAGTATTTGAATTCATAGTTTCAATGAAATTGTTTTTGTTTCAAGTGTCTGAGATTTTTCTAGGTACTATTCCACAAAGGCAGTGTGCCTGTAGTAAATATGGATAGCGCCTTCCTTAATCTTCGTTCGCGAAGCCTAGCCATGAAAATTCCACAAAGGACCGTTCACTGCTGCAGTGTCTTTACTATACATATTTTTGGAAGTTTTAGAAGACAACACCTGTGAATGTCAAAAAAAGGTAGAGAGACACTTCTTTTTACTGCTGACATGCTACCTGGATCAGTCTGGCTAAAGCACAAACTTTCAGTCTTTCGGTGTGTTTTTACAGGATTGTATATGGTGGCACCATGGGGTTGGATTTCACAGCTGGGGATCGTATAAAGAATAAGCTGCCTTTTACCAGCCTTCCTTATTTTCCCTTTTTTTGGTATATCATTGTAGTCTTTTGCCCTTACAATGTTTTAGTAGCTGCTATAGGGTATGGTGTAGGACCAGCAGATCTACCAGGACTAGAAATAACTGTATAAAAATACCTAAATTACTTTTACAGGAAACTACCTCTGTGCTATTCCTTTTGTGCCTGCCAGATACTTGGAGGAAAATTGCTTTGAAAAGGGCTTTATCAATTAAACTGATTAAGGACTAAGCTAATAATAAAGATTGTCCATAGCTTTGCATGTGGTAACTTTGTGACGTATTTCTGATGCCTGCCTTGTCATATTGGCTGCGATTTCCTGACTGCACAGATAACCAACTACCTTGTTCTTGTGAATGCTAATGTTTATCTAAAACCATCATAATTGCAATTTTTCTTTGATCGGGCATAGTTAAGGAAATACATAACTTTTCAGGTGTGTTGTGTGGACCTTCCTGTTAGCAGCACTTGTATATAGCAGCCCATGCTGTATTCCACAGTTTTGGACCAGCTCAGTATTATTGGGGGACATTTGATGGACACAAAGAGTAAAGGCTGGGTGTGCTGGGCTTGTAAGAAGTACTGCTGGATAAAACAGAGTCAGGAGCAGTGGGGTGTACCAACCTGAAATAGGAATGCTGTATGAAGAAACTATTGCCTTCCAGATGGCCGTGTCTAAACGGAGGCAGCAGTGTCCTAAGAGAAGGATATCAACTTCTCAAGGATTTCCAGCTTGGGTTGTTGACTATTGTAGGTCTGTTGAGCAACGTGACTAGTTATAGCTATTATTTTACGTACAAATGCATCTCTGTCCTTTGCTAAGGCTTGACATTGGCAATAGGCTTATGTTTTACGAGTATTAAAATATCATAGCCTTACTACTAACTTGTACAATTGCTGGTATAACTACCCCAGCCTCACTTGTTCTTTTATGTTAGAATTAGAAGAATGGTTACAATCTTTATTGTCCTTTAAAAGTGAGCTTGGAGACATTACTATAGAAATGGTATAATCTCAACAGAATGATAAGATTTGCAGTATTACTGATGGGCTCAGTTAAGCCAATAAAATCCTAGAAAAAAGCCTAAGCTGCAGGAATTTACAGGAATTTATGAGTTCTTGGCACAATTGGGAGTAACTGTTTCCATGAATGGCCATTTTATCAAAAAGAAAAAATAAAGTTATGTAGCACAAGATGTTTGCTACAGTGGAAAAAGTCTCCTTTCTGGATTACTCTTGGCTCTATCTGTTGTCAGAGCTAATCACACTGAGCAGTTCATCTGTTTATTACCATAATTTTGTTTTTACGATATGCATAAATACAGCTCTTTTCATATTAAGCCTGATAGCTGCTTTAAACCTGTCTTTTATCTATCACTCTTACATTTCTAACCCACTTATTGCATTTGCAGATACTGCAACAAATTTATGTGTTTTATAAACCTAACAGAATGCCTTGTGTACTGATTGATGGAAAATCAGTTGCTCAGTTGCCAGGCAATGATTGATTTTCCAACACAGCTGCTCCAGCTGTGCTACAGATGCTATTTTTTCTCAGATATCGTGGTGTTGTAAGCTATTGAATATGATCCTTAATTGTAAGGCTCTCTGAGAAATCAGTCATTTCAGCACTTAATGGCCATTTGGTCACCATCTTCAACTATGCTTTGTGTTTTTATCCGGTCAGCCTGCAATTAGCAGTGCCACTTGGAGGTTGTGTTGGCAAGAAGCTGGTTTGAAATCTGTGACGTAAGTAAATGCTTGTCGCTAAAAGTTATAGTTCATTACAAAATGCTGTAGCCAATAGCATGTGCTGATGACAGCAAGCCTATTTCCAGGAATCCATTTCAAATTCCAGTATTTTATTTCAAACCTTGCTCAGCTGTATATGACTAATAAATGATAGAGGAAAGTATAACTCAACAGAAAATTTGCAGACCTTTTGATCTGCGGAAGGAGACTTTGGTTGCTTGGCATTCTTTTAGATGACCTTCATAATTTAGTTGTGGGCTGTGATTTGGCTCCACTATCAGTTTCCACAGCAGCATAAAATATTAAAGTCAAACAATATCAATAATTCATGCTCTTATGGCATGAGAGATATCAACAAGAGGAACATTAGGATTTGCTAAAATTAAAAGTGCAACTCTGCTTAAGGTACAAGTGCAAGCCTAAGGCTTTTAATGCTCGTTATGATAGAGGAAATAAAACCAAGTCTCACGTTTCATAGAAAGAGGAGCTGTAGTTGGTAGGTGTCCTGTCATTTATACACTAGCCTCCTATTCACAACAGAGTAATGTGTCTGCTTGCTAAAATAGACTAGTGGCAGACTGCGTCCTTTTCCTTACCTTCCTCAAGAAAAGCATTTCTCGATACTTTCTCCCTGGTATGAAATCTGATTCTTCTTAAAGAGAGAGTTACTACTGATACTGACATTGTGGTGGTTTGCAGAGCAGAGAGAACTGGAAACTGGCCATGGTCTGACTTCTACAGCTGGTTTTGCCACTGGCCCGTAGGCAAATCCTTTTGGTGTTCTGCATTTAATTGAAAGTTTCTCAGAAGAAGTGTTGTTCAGTGTCTAGTCCCAAGAACCTCTGATTTCAGTGGGCTGAAGCACTGAAGCAATGTGAGTAGGAAGTTAAAATGCAATTCAGTCCCGCTCCAACTTCTAGAAAATTTTCCTTAATGTTTCCTCTTTAAATATTAACTTAATATCTCCTTCATCCAGTCTTGTCTTCTACTAAGCACATGTCTAAATGGTGTAAAATGCTAGATGATTTAATAGTCTAGTAGACTTCCATGCAATAATTTTTGGAATAGTCATTTATACTTGCCTTCTGTGTTAAGGCAATATCCTCATGCCTATCCATTTCTTCAGAGCTGATTTTTTCCAAAACAGCAATAAAAACTCACTCTACTTCTTAGTTGGAATCGATACCTCTCAAACCTAGTCAACCAGAGACATTTTAGAATAAATTCATGCTTTTCTTCTGTAAGCTTTTTTTTATAGTGCCTTCTCCTTCAAGAGAAAGGCAGGTACAAGGTTCACCTCTACTTCTTTTCCTTTGGTAGCTTGCTCAGTTTTTTACCATCCTGCAATTGTAGAATGCAACTATAGAAGGAGTCCCAAAACAAATTTCCAGTGGAGTTGCTAGTTTTTACTTTAGAACAAACTTTCCTCTAATTTCAATATTTCCCTCTCTCCATGTAGCTGGTACTGAGTGGCTCTGTCATTTTAGAATTTCTGTTACAGTCAAGTAGGCTGCAAGCTGTACTCACTGCAGAGAAACAAGAAAAGACATGATTTCCATTTGCAGTTGTGTGATGATATTTGGGTAAACACTGAAAAAAAGGTGAACTGTGGCCTGGGTTGTTCTTCATGTAAGTTTGTGCATGCTCATGTCAGACATACAACAGGAAGACTCTCCTTGAAAATTCAGATTTGTTTCAGAAACATGGGAAAGCTGTAGGGTCAGGCAGCAAGAAGGTAGCTTTGGCAGTTATGCCTGAACAAACAGTCCCGTTCTTCTGGTTTGGAGGAGAACCTGGAGGGAAGTGAACTTAGAGAACTGCCATTCAATACTGATGTTGCAAGAGAGCAAGGTAAAATGAGATCCTTTCCATTGCAACATGTTCTGTTGGTACATTAAAAAAATTTCAAACTGCAGATGAACATGTGTCAGGGATACTTTGACCTCTTCAGCTAAACCTGTAGATTGGCTTAGGTTATTTACAGAAAAGCAGGTTATTGAAGAGAAGAACTTCGTCTTTTTGAGTCTGTGACTCATTTTTGCCCCTGGTATAACTCTTCCCTGAACCTCTCTGCTCTTTTGCTGTGAGGACTTAAAGACCTGACCCTTCTGTTGTTTTGTTTTCCTCTTGGTAGAAATGCTGATCTTGCTTTTCAGAGGATGTCGCAAACAGACGTTTCCTGGCAATAGAAGAAGAAATGTTCACTGTGATCTCCTGATCCGTGGAAGCGTGAGAGACACGTCATCATTAAACTTCACTTAAACTCCCATATTGAGTGTGAAATATTATACCTATGTCTGGTGAATGACACAGCCCTCTACTTTCATGGATCTGCTGCCCCTGCAAGTACTTATAGGCTGTGTCTGAGTTATCTCTTGACCTCTGCATGTCACCTAGATTGATGGAGCTCCAACAGGCTTTGGTTCTGGGGTGCGTGTGCCACGTCTGAGATATTTCTCATCTTCTTTTAAAATTTTATGTATTACTAGATACTTGGATTTTTTTTTCATAATCTTCTCTTGTTCTTTGCCATCTTTTTCCGGTCACCAACTAATGAGGCCACCATAATGGTAAGCGTATCAAGTACAGCTTTTGCTGTGAACTGTAGAAAGCAAACCCTCACTATTCCTCCTGAATGCTGCTTAGTAGACCAAAACTTATTACCTTGCTTAGTTACATATGTTGTTATTAAGTGCTCTTTTCCCTCCTTTTACATCTTTTCCAACTTTCCATCCTCCTTTTCTTGATCATCTAATTTTTTATCCCAACTTATAGAGTTGTGATGAATATTATTAAAAATATCGTGATTTTGCCCCCTTTTCTTTAGGCAATTCAGATCACATTGTGTGAAAGACCGACCACTACCCTAATTTACCACCACAGAAACTTTGTGTTGAACTTCTAAAGCATCAGAATAGTTCTAGAAATAAATGTCCCATAGCTCGTGAAAGAACTTGAATTTCAGCTGTGTTCCTTTTATTTTACAAAAGGATTTCAATTTCTTCTTTTAAATTTAACTACAAATTCCAAACATGTTGTAGTGTTTTCCCTTTCCCTCCCCATCAGACTAAGCAGAGGATTCAAGCTACTTCCAGCTTCCACCCTTTCTCCTATTCCTTTTGGGATTTGTGACATTGGAGATATGTGGTGACTGCTGAGGAAATTGCTCTAAGTGATATTGGAGTAATTCCCATTCATTTTAGTAATAAAGGTTGCATATGTTTTATGAGAATAGCACCCCTGCAGTACAGAGAGCTCTTGTAATCCATCACTTTAAATCAAGAAATCATTTGACATGTTTATTTCCTGAACAGGAAGTGTTCTGTCAGATCAGCTGGAAACCCTGAAATCGGTACATGTTAAGATGAAAGTCAAAATAGCAGATGTTGTTATTTTACTGGACCAGTTCCATTTTTCTAGGAACTCTACCACTGGGATGCTCAAGAAGTATCTATGTGTATGTCTGAAGAAATTTATTAAAATAGGGATAGTAGTTAATCATTTTTAGGGGACTGTATAACTCATAATTATGTGGCAAAATCTGATCCAAAATAGAAGTATACTTCAAATATATCATGTATAAAGTAGTTTCAGCAGGAAAATAAAAACACTGAAAAAATGTCCCATGTTATTTTAATGAGTTTAAAAGCATATTTTGCAAATTTAATGCAAGTCATAGTTGACTCATAAATATATACACAGCAAGACCAAAACTGGACACTTTGAAAAACACTGGTAAGCAGGGACGTGGCAAGAATGGCCAATTGCACTTACTTTGAAGGCATCAGTTGCACAAGAAACACTCTCTCTAGATTGTAGGCATTGAAGGGACTTCCAGACACACTACTGGTTGTATATGTATAAGAACTAACAGAGTATTCTCAGGTTAGTCAACTTCAGCTTAAACATTGCTGATATAAAACTTACGATGGAGATGTGTAAGCTTTGCATGTCAGCTGCATTTTTATTGACCATCTGTAACTTCAAAGGCTTTCCTGCTCTAAAGCCCAGGCAGGTACCCTGGACTGCTCTCAAACCTACCTTTCCTGAATTATTGATTCTCAACACGGCTTTACCTAAAAGTCAGTGGATTTGTTTTCAGTGAGAAATTATCTTGCAAATATGTTCTTATTGAGCTGCTTAAGATTTTTAAAATTTTTATGTCATTAATAAGTATGTATTGCTGTTTTCCCCCTTTGATTCTTTCTGTTATTTCACCTGTCAGAAAGATCTGTGTAAGTAACAGATGCTTGAAGTATTTTGACAGGGTGTTTGTTTCTGTTTCCAGCATAAAACTCATGTGATGACAAGCAGATAGTAAAAGGAGATTTGCCCCAAATGTGCTAGAGCCTCACTTTTCCTCTTTGCTCTCCCACTTGAAAATAAGTTTAGTTTATTACTTTGGCACGTACCTTGCTTAAAAAAAAATTCCCTCCCTGCCCAGGACTGGGAAATCCTGATCTTCCTTCTTTTTGAACAGACATTCTTTTTGAAGATTCTTTGTGTGGTCAGGATGAACTATTAGTTCCTAGGAGGAGTACTGTTGAATATACGAGGTCTGTCAGTCAGTCGTCTTGAACACAAAACTGTGGAACATTTTGAACAGCTGAGAAGGAATCCCTGAGATATCTGCTATGCTTCTGAAAGTCAAGCACAGCAGGTATCTTCTTATATTAATTTGAAGAGTTCATCTTCAGAGTTTTCTGGGAGTATCAAAAGCAAAGATATTGAAGCATAAAAATGCTTACACTTGCTGTGGCTTGATTCTAAAGTCATATATTCAGTAGAATGTCTCAGTTATTCAGACAGCTGCACTGAATTTCAGTATTTTAATTAAGATCAATATCTAATATTCTGCTCATAGTGTTTGTGAAATAAGACCATGTTGATAACCATATAAGAGGAAGTCACTGTATTTTTAAGTTTTCAGGTATGACTTTTATCTTTATAGTATCTTTGCCTGCATTACCAACATTTTACCAGCTTATTTCACTGAAACTCCTTATGGTCAACAGTACCTCACAATCAGGCTTTATAAATTCAGTCATGCCGATGTGTCTGCAGCACTTCAGAACCTTCTAACTTGTTCATACCATGCAGTGGAACAAGGTTTAAAGATGTTTCAAGGAGCAGCACTTAGGAACCAGATGGAAAACTGTCCCTCATGTCTCAATTAAATAACCCATCCATTTTCATACGGTAAGATGACTGTTGTCATATGATATTAGCAGCAAAACTTTCTTTACAGTACTGTGGATGTACCCATATGGGCAGGTGGTATCTGAAACATTACACTGGGGTGTTGTTCTGCACTTCAGACTGCAAGCTCTCTGTGGTAAGGCCTGTCCCTTTTTATGTCAAAGCAGCAGCTAGTCAAATGGGGTCCTAAACTGGGATGAGGGCTTTAGATACTCTTATAAAATAGTGTAGTAAAGACCAGGTTGTTGAAACTGAAAAATACATTAAACATCCAACTGAATTTCCTCATTGTTCCCTATTCTTATGAATAAAAACTTGGCACAGCAGAAGTGTATCTGCTTTTCTGAAGTTTTTGTCCTAAAGTCTGAGGATTAAAGTATAAGCAGTGAAGGTTTGCATGACTACAAAGAACATCTTTGCTATATGTTTTCAGATGAACTGTCCCCTGCCTGATTAAGTGTCAGCACTTTAGCTGGCCTGCAAGATGTTTCAGCCCCAATATGTTTAATGTTCGTTTTCAGGCATAAGCCTGCAGATAAAATCAGTTCAAAATCTGTAAGTCAACATGGCAGAGAGATTTCAGGGCAGCCTACCTGTCTGGACATTAGTGAAGGAAAAGCCCTTTGAAGTCACAGACGGCCAATAAAAATGCAGCTGGCATTCAAACCTTAAATGACTCCAGCACTGAGCTTTCACATTGCCAGTACTTAAGTGAAGGCCAAAAATTTTCAGAAACTACCTTTGAATACTGGTCCACAGTAAACTTGTGTACCCTATGGTGTGACTGAACCCCATCACCCTCGTTTCCTTGTCAATAAAAACAAACTGTGGAAAGTTCTGTGCTGCTGTCATGCCCAGGGGTGAGGTTGGCAAATGCCTGCAGGTTCTTGCATGGTTCTCTCTCTGCAGGGCAGGACACCAGCTGAAGAGTTCCAGAAGGTCTGTTTGTGCCAAGGCTGGGTAGTCACTGAGAAAGAGCTGGGTGAAACTTGGGCTGATGTCTCCGAAGTGGGGATGTGCATTTTACACACTGATGCGAGTACTTTGGAATCATAGAACCATAGAATCATTTAGATTAGAAAAGACCTCAAAGGTCACAAAGTTCAACCATTAACCCAGCACTTCTAAGTCCACCACTAAACTGTGTTCCCAAGTGCCACATCTACACATCTTTTGTTTTCTTTTGCATTTGTAAATTGCCTGACCATTCCCTTTCTGCAGGGTGATATGGCACAAAAAGTCAGGAGGGAGCTGAGCTCCATTTCCATAGGTCTGCAGTGGGAACTGGAAGAGCTGCTGTGCTCAGTCTCTGATTTGACCCCTTGATGGATGCAAATTCTTTCCAGGGCCTTGTACAGCCTTCAGCACAACGATACAGGGATTTCTGAGCTTACTGGCACAACTAGAATACAAAGACTTATGACTGAAGTTGGGATGGCTGGCTCTCAAATAAAATTCAAAATTGCCCCCCCCCAGCTTTCTGAATTATCCGTGTTTATTGGTTCTTGAACAAGAAAAAGAATTAAGACAGACACATTACATACCCTTAAAAATTTAGTTAATTTTGCCCTTCCATATGATAGAAGGTAATGGTTCAATTCCTAATGCTGGACAGACTTTAAATACTGTTTTTCTGGCTTAATAAAATATTTCAGGGAACCTTGAGTAACCTTCTTTTTCCTGTAGACAAGTTTAAGTGTGGAAAGGGGGGGCAGTAGGCAAGAGTGGGGACATAAAACTGTTCTTTTTTTGTAACAGGATCACGGTATGGAAATGGTTGACAGCCACTGCAATTGGATTTTACAGGGAAATTTGAATTATCACACTAAAAGAAGAACCCATTTTTACATTCTCAAGTCCTAAAATAGCATGTCATGGGTGTAAGCTCTGAGCATTGCCTGTGCTTGGCCTCAGGTTAAGCTAATTTGGAGGAATGATAGATAGAATTTTATTGCTGACATTTGGTTTGTTTGGTTTTTTTTTAATGACAGCTGTTAGCAGCTGCTTAGTGGTTTGGAGGGTTAGAGCACAGCTAGACCGGTGAGCAGAGTTCAGGTAAAGCAGTAGTTGAAGATGGATGGGGCTTTGCCATTTTCTCTCTGAGTAACCCCATATGTGTCTGAGTGGTATAGTTGGTTTACTTGAGCAACCCTGTCTAGTGGAAGGTGTCCCTGTCCATGCTGCAGGTTTTGGAATGAGAAGATCCCTTCTAACTCAAACCATTCTATGATTCTATGATTTCTGGATAATTTACGCTTTTATCCAACTATAGAGCACATAATGAAAAACTCTTCTTAAAAATGTTTGCAGATGTTCTCCTCTGCTTTTTTTTTCATTCCATTTGCAAACTTCCTGTGCTTCCCATGTAGTTCAGCGTCTCGTCTTTGAGAAAGAAAATAATTTTAAATGTTGTAGCTACTTCTGTTCCTCACAAGTGAGATCAGCTTCAACTTAGCAAAATCATTTCATTCTGGTGGGAAAAATCTCTTTATACTGTGTTAAAACCTTACCTGATTAGATTCTAGTTTTCAGCAGAATGAAGAAATAGTAGAAGAAAAATCAGATTTCTAATTACAAATGGTATGCATTGCTAGCATGGTAAAAACATGCTGTTCTAAATAAATGCATCAAACATTGGATTAGGAGTGTAGAAAAGCATACATGTTCAAATCTTAAACACATCATAATTTTAAGTGTCCACAAGTGTTTAAAAAGTGTTGGTAGGAATGAGCACATATATCCATTCACTAGTTAAATATCATAACCTGTTTCTTTTCTAAACACATGCGCAAGGGAACAGAACACATTTAAGATGTTAAACACATTGACATGTTTACAATGTGTTGCAAGAAAGTGTTTAACTTCTTGCGCTCCAAAGTTAAACACTTTGGAATTAGAGGGTTTACTAATTCTGCATTTATTCAATGTGACTATCACTTACTGACACTTATTGGATAAAGTTTGAATAGATTCAGAGAAGATTTAAAAAATTAATCTCAGAGGGAGGAACACTTTGGCTTTGGAACCATAAGGGAAAAAGATGTGAGTTAATAGTTTACAGTGTTCTGTAGTTTATGCATATGTCCCAGTGAGCAAATAATTAAAAAAAAAAAATTGACCCCAGATTTATGAACTGTCCCATATCTGGTTCATGTAAATACTAGTACTGATCATTAGTTCAAATTAGAGGTCAAATTAGAATTCATTTACAAGCTGCATTAAAAATAAGTCTTAAAAATTAAAAACAAGTTTTAAGTAAAACACGATCTCATTGGCCTCCCAGATCACAAAATTAACCCTAGGATTTCTGGATCAGTAGACTTAACATGGCAGTAGAGCAAGGGCAGGGTGGGGAGTTAACACTGCTAACCTCTTCAGATGGGATTTTTTTAAGTACACTGTTCTACCCCAGTTTTCTATTTTGTTGACCCAGATGTGAGGCTTTATGTAGTTTAACTTCCAGGTACTATAGAATCAAAGATATGCTAAGTGCAAATAATTGACTCTGATTTGCATGGAAGTTGATGGGGGAAGCCCATTTGGTGAAGAAGATGCATTCTGCCCTTTCTGGTGCAAGCTTCTTGAAGCTCAGTACGATGCTGTGCAGCAGCTGAACCTGCAGACTGGGAACTTGTCAGACCTCAGTTACAGGAAAAGTGGTTCAGTCGCACTGCAGGGCACCGTGTGGTCACCTGCACTGACTCCAGATGTAAAATGAACTATCTACATACCTGAGCAAAAACATGGAGCTCTTTAAACCTGTCAGAAATGGAAACTTCCCAAAAATGTGGAGGGTAGATGAAGGCAGCTTAAACAGCACTTTGCCAGACCTTTCGGCAGCAGATGCCCTGGAAAGGGAAAGCAATTGGAAGATAGCCTTAGTGCTGACATCCTTTCTCATCTTTTTTATAGGTTTAACTTAACTTGGAAAGAGAAGGCTAACTCTTGTTCTGTATGGTATACATTTGGTAAGTACTGCATTCCATAGTAACAGCCATGTGAATGATGTGAATGATGGAGACTGTGAAAACAAAAATGAAAAATCAGTGTAACTGATCTAAGGTTAAGAGCTACGTTTGGGAAGCTAAGGCTACATTTGAACTGAGCGATGGATTCTCCCACATGAGGGGTCCATCCAACCATAATGTCTGGTTTTCTTTCTATAGATGTAGTGTATATTCTTGGTAAGACACAAAGTAACTGCTGGAGTAATAGAAAAAGTCAGGTTTGTAGAAGGATAACTGAGGTTAAAACCAAAGGCAGCAGAAAGCAATATCAGATATCAGAATAAGCATAGCATAGTGAGTGGTTGATGACAAAACACAATAGCAAAGGAGCTCTTCATAGGAGCAACAGGCAGTGTTGCAGCAAAAAAGGACTTTCATCTGAGGGTAAATGAATATTTTAAATTCTGTGTTGGATACAGGTGCATGAGGCAAGATTACACTTGTGTAATACCAGAAACAGCAACATGGCTTTTGGTTAAGAGTAAAGTTAATCTTACGTGGAGGTCTTTGGAAAATAAAAACTAGGGGTTAATAACAACTTGGAAAACTACAGAGGATGGGACTTTCAAATTTCTAGTGCAATGAAACTTTTCACCAGACTGTGCCTGATACCATGTTACTGAATCTAGACCTAAAGGTAGAAGTTTTGCTTAAAGGGAGTAAGATAGTGATTCTTAAGGTGTTACAGGAAAATGTATAGGAAAATACATATGAGGGTCGTTTAGGGATCGGAAAACCTCAGAGAAAAGCCAAAAATGCTTTTTTACTGGCCTCAAATAACAGTCACTTTGAGGAAGTTGCTCAGGCCTGTCTCTGGCGCCAGAAATATAAACCAAGAGAAGTGTGGTCTGTGTTGATGGCATAGGAAAAACTGGCTCCTGAAGCAAAGTAGGTGGGTTTGTTTGGCTTGGCTAAGAGAAGCTGTGTATGCGTTCTAGGATATAACTCTGCTTTTTACGTGATGACATTACTACAAGGTGTATCTGAGCAGAAGGCTGTGCACATTGATGGCATTTTCATTAGATACAGTAGGTATAGCATGATCTGACTGAGCCATGGCTTGATCATCACTAAAGTGCAACCACTATGCCACATTATTCCCAATCTCCAGGCTGGTACGAGTAGGTGCTAACATAACAAAGCATCTACTGAAAAGGATTGTTGGGTCAGATTCTGGTAGATATTTATCACAGCAGAAGGACAGAATGTGCTAGTGAAGGATGCAGTTGTCTCCACGAATATGAGAGTGCATGAAGGATCAGAAACACGTGGTGGTGTCATCAAAGGTTGTCAAGACCCCTGATCCAATATGTGGGGTTTTTTTAAAAGAGATGCTCACTATGTCTCATATTCACCATAGTGAGGGTGAAGTGGTGTTGCTTTACACGTCCAGCAGCAGGTAATAGGCAAACTCTCTTCCCAGCACTGAGAAGGAGGAAAGCAAGGGCAAGCGTAGCAGGATCAGGCAACCTGACTTTGAAATCCTGTTGTGTGTTTGTTCTGTGTTTAACAACAGGAATTCAAACGTGGGATGGGGAAAACCTCTCTCAGACTCCTGGGCTCACACAGCTGTTTTCTGAACAGCTCGATGTTTGTCTTGGGGAAAGCAGTGAAAACAGAAACTTTGCACTTACCTGGCACAGCCTGTTACTGCTTCTTGCAGCTTGTGGCTTTCAGGTGCTTGTTCTGATGTCTCCTTTTCTGAGAGCTCTTTCCACAGAGGGCAGATCGTTAGCAATTGTTATTCGGCTGAGCCTCAGGCCATTAAGTGCTTTGATTTTAGGTCGATTCATTATTTGGCTGCAGCATCCTCTAGTTAATGGCAGTACCCAGATAGTCCCACTGTCTCTGAAGAGAAACACTGAAAGTGTTGGTCAGGCTTCATCAATTTGTCCTGCAAGAAGTTGCCTTGGGTTTGCAAGAGAATGCTGAAACCTGTCCCTGGGTGGTTGGCAGCTGGTAGTCTCTCTGACATGCAGTTGAAGGCTATGGTAGCACCAGAAACCCTATGCTTATTCTTCATAGTTCTTTCAGGTATTTCTGCTGGCACAGAATTGACAACAGGTGCAAATCAATATAAGGAGGCATATGGGGAATTTTTGGTTCAGTGAAGATTTTCTTGCGGAAAATGTGTCAGTGACACTACTAATTAAGATGTTACTTTCATCTCATGCACTATTTGTCTGTATAACAAGCTTGAAGGAAACTTTAGCATCTAAACATATGGTCATAAGTATGGAAAGCAAAGAGGTTGCGTGTATCAATACAGAATGATACAGATGATGTTTAAAGCTAGTGGGAATGACAGACTCACTAGCTGCCAGCAGGATCAATTTCTGAGGAAGCAAGGGAGTTGTGATTTTTTTTTTGTCTCAGCAAAATTAAGACACTGAGAGAAATGGAAACACTTTTGTTATGAGATTATGAGAATCATTAATTGCCCAAGTTTCATGATTTTTCTGAAGCTGTCAGTGATCTTTCTATGGAGGGCATTTGTGTGAGTGAAGAGGGGAATGGAAAGGAGTATGACAACCTGCAGTGAATTCCTTACAGGAATGTGAGGAGTCAGCCATAAAATGGTATTTCCCCTCAAGACCATAAGGCTAGATCTGCAGGAGGTTGTAAGATAGTCCCAGATCACACACACAGTGCAATGGTGTGGATCAGACTGAGGAGTGGAATGGCATTCCTGAAAGTCTTAACCCCAACTATAAAATCCCATTCCAACCAAATTAGAAGTGCATGGACAATGAGAACAAAGGTGCTTAAAGAGTATCCGAATGAAACTTACATAGAACACTTTTAATACTCAGAGAATGTTTCTGCACCGGTATTTCTGTTGGAAAAACCCTAGAAACAGAAAAAAACAAATTATTTTTTACACTTATCATACTGGAAAAAAAGACTGACTAAATTTGAAGAGAAAGAAAGAAGCATAAAAAGAAATTTTTAAATAAAATTAATTTAGAAGTTTTTTAAGATAAGGCCAAGAAATGCCTTTTGCAGTTTGGGAGTAAGAAAATCCCTTCAAATATTTCAGTGAATTCCTTCTCTTCTTTTCCTAGACTTCAGTCATTGCCTTCAAGTGTCCATTGCCCCTTTGGTCAGTCAGATGATCCAGATAATTTGATAAAACTGTCATGTTTTTACCATAATTTCTTTATAGTATGTGTTTTCTTTTGCCCACACATTATAACAGCAGAGATTTTATGTCTATTACTGATTTATTGATGATAATTTGAATATCATCTATGTTAGCACACATTCCTGTTGAACCAGTCCATGGCAGGTCCTTCTCAACACAGGATGAGTGGGCTACTGCAGTACTAATGAAATATTTGTGGTACTGATTGAAATTATTTGCAAAAGTTTGTAGATATTCTTTTTTTTTGCTAGAATTTTATTTTTTATCAATCATGTTCATAATGCTAGTGAAAAATTAAAATAATCTTCTTGCACAGGTTTTATTTGTCTGTTTTATCTAAGTTGTTGTCCTGCTTGTTTATTATCAGTATAATAGTCTTTCTGACCTGGAACTTACCTAGTGCTGCAAAATCTTGTCCAATTTTAAAGGGTATTTTTAAGAAGTTGTTTTCAACTGATGTTTAACTTTGGTATTTGCTATCATGGGCTACATCCCTCATGTACCTGTTAAATTCATGCTGGTTAACCACTTACCTGAACAGTATTTTATCATCCTTGTGTGTATATCATCCTTCTTCTCAAGTATTAAAACAGGAAAACTACTATTTTTTAATGATGTCAGCACTTTCCCCTCCACATAAAGGACAAGTACATGTTGAGACTAATTTTTTTTGTTTCCAAACACAAAATGTCCTCCTTTTGCTTTCCCTTTGATATCCATCAGCCCTATATTTCTCCAAAAGTCCGTGTTTTCTCTTATCTAATTTTTCATTTAATAACTTTGAATTATTGCCAATTACAATCTATTCTTCCTTAATATAATTTATTATTTCTATATTTATAATTACTTACCTTTGGTTTACTGTTGACTGGAAAGTAAGGTTTGGGGTCGTTTTAGTTGAAGTTCTCTCTCCAAAATTAATCATGACTCTTGGGACATTTAGTAAGCTCTGTCTAAAATACTCTCAAGTTAGACATTGACTTAAATGGAACTGAGACTGGACTCAGCTGTGGCTCTCTCTGTTTACTCTCATGATTGTTGTATTTCTGAGCACAGAAGTGGCACCTTTCCAATCATGCCCGTTCACAAGGGATGAGAGAGAAGTAGAAAAGGACAAAGCAGGATGTGAAGGGGAGACATAGGAAACCTGAGCTCACTTCCTTGCTTTGCTTCAGGCATCCTATGATGTGTGGGCAAGTAACATTTACCCTCCCTGCCTTCCTTCCTGCAGGATGGAAATAACACTATTACATTGCCTCCAGTGGAGCATTGTGAGAATAAATCTTTAATGGCTATGAAGTGCTTTGAAGACACTATGATTGAAAACAGGTAAACAAAACACCTACAGGAGCCTTTTCTGTGTTTCTCTCCTAAGTGACATTAGTAAGTCCTAAGTAAGTGGCATTATGGATTAGTCTCCATGTACAAAATCAAAAGTCGTTTGACTCTGGTGGCTGTGTGTGGAAGACAATAGGTGGGAGTTTCAGTTCTTCAGTTCTGTGGCCTCTGCAGGGACCTTGTCTTGTCTTTGGAGACTGTCCTCTGAGGTTGGTTACCATTTGTTCTCTGTAAGTTTCTGACTGGTGTCTTCTTGATGGCTGCAAGTTGTTTTCTTTTTTTCCCCCTGATTTTTTTTTTGTGTTCCATTTCTGTTTTCCTAACGCCATCTCTTTTTAGGCTTTTTATTTTATTCATGTCTCTGGCATTATCTTTTTTTCTCTCAGCTGCTGATCCTCTCCCAGATGTTGCTCGTGAAAGGGGCAGAGCATGTCTGTTCATTGCCACTTACTGCCTTGAGCAACAGCTCTGCTGCAGTGCTGGTGCTGCACCACAGCATAGCCCTCCTTAGTGTGAGATGCTGGCTCTCCTCCCTTGTGTATGTGCAGACAAGCACTGTTTCCAGAACCATATACATCACGAGTCTAGAGATGCACATGTATGGGTCGCACTTCTCTACCAGAGATGCTGTGTGGGGAGGAGGTTTACATCGAGGAGGGTTCATAGATCCTATTCACTGCACAGTTCGCCAAATACATATCTCAGCACAGCTGTGACTGTGCATCACAGTGCAGATGAAGCTTTATCGTGAAACCCCAGAGCACTAGTGCTTAGATAGCCACCTTCGCTTTTGTCACTTCCTTAATCACTTTCTACCCATACACATTCCTTGGGCATTTTTTGACTTTAAACTATTTATGGCCCTCTCTGGACTAAGTGCCTTTCCACTCCATTTATGTCACAGCAGGACACTTCATAATCTCAAGTTACATATTTTTTTTCTGCTACACCAGTGGTGTGGGTGTCGTTTACACTCATCCAACAATTTACAACAACTCTCCTATTGACATGGGCTCAGCTCCCAGCTAATCAGAGCATCAGATTCAAGCACAATTCCGAAGTGTTTGCATGGAGATAAGGAAACCAGTGATGGGTCATTATTTCAGTAGCCCATTATTGTGAATATAATGTCATGTAACATATAAGAAAATTGTGTGATGTGTTTTAACAGAGAGTAAAGGACATAAATTGTATACAAAATACTCTCAGCGTAAGTTCCCTTTTAACTGCTCATTTCACTCTTACACAGCCTTGGGTAACTTGACCTTCTTAACTGCCGTATTTACAGTAGAAATTTGACACTGGACTGATTGCAAATGTATTTCTAATGGATTTTCCCCAGAGATGTTTCAATAAAATCTGGTGAGTACCTTTTCATTGCTTTTTGTATTTCTTATAAAAGTGTTCTTCTTAGAAGCAGTCAGTTTTAACAAACAATCATTTATTTGCCCTTTTTTGTCCTTTTATTTCCTTGGTGAACTTTGTGTTCTTTGGAATTTGTTTTAATAATGATAGTATAAGGTGTCTGTTCCAGGGGACTCCTCTTATTTTGAAAAAGTGACCCTAAATTTAAGCTTCTCGTAGTAAATGGGGCCTTCAACTCAGAGTATCTTTAAGATGACAATCAATAAGACTGAATAAATAAGTAAAATAAAATGAATTTAAAAATGGAGAGGGGGGGGGGAGGATATCTGTGATTTTGAAGTTCATTATGCCACAAAACTCTGTGTGTGAATACCAGTATTACCTGTCTCTGGTAGCAAAAATTGCAGCTGGTAGCTCTAATACAGGGAGAGCACCAACCTAAATTGAGACCTGATGGAAACTTGTGCAAATCATAATTCTAGGAAGATTTTGTTTGGGGATGCTGACAGATTTGACAACACAGGAAAAAAAAAAAGAGGCTGAGAATCTCTCAAAAATACAGTAACAATCAACAGTAGTGGGATGAGATTTGAACTTCCAGGAGGATGGAAAGAACCCAAAAGAGAATAGATATGGAAATCTTTGTAGACTTTCTTGGAAAATAAAAAGAACAGAAATATGAAAAGGAAAGCTGTAGAAAACCTTCGAAACCAAAGAGTGAGACAACAGAAGACTGTGGATCTTGGGTGGGAGAAGTCATGACATCTGAGGGGACAACAGTGGTTTCAGAGAGGTCAATGGGATGGAAATTGGTCCCCCAGATGAACTGGGGGACCTGGAGGTAAGGAATTGCACCATAAAGACACTATTCTGCCCACTTTGAGGATAAGGGGCTGAGTTTGTCCCCATCAACCTGAGTGAAAAAATTTTCCACTGCTGGAAACTCTGGAAGAACCTTGTGGTCTGACACTGAAAAGTGTCAAAAACATACAAGTGGAAGGTGCCTGTTGGTACCAGAAGCAGCAAGGCACTTGGATAATCTCCAACTGTTATATACTAAGCCTATGTAGGGCCAAATTCTGCTCTCAGCTTGCCTAGTAAAAACAGAAATTTAGCAGTTTCCCCGGTAAAATTCCCACAGGCTTACATGAGCATTGTAGCCATGTCACTGAGACCAGAGTTTGGCTCTTATGCCAGAAGTGAAGAGCTCATACTGAACCTTCAACAAAGAGAAATTAATTTAGTTGAGTTGCATACAGCTTCCAAAGAGGGTATAAGAGAGAGTGAGAATTACAAAATTATTTGATATATCAGACTATGGATAGGAATGTGTTGTTCTGTAAGATTTCTTTTTTCAGAATGTGTGAATCTTGCTATCTATATTAGTTTGTTCTTTATATTTATTATTTCTCCTAGAAAGATCCACAACCTGTTTTTACTTAAAATCCTATTGTATTTCTAGTCAGCTATCTCTTTTAATCTCAGTCGACATCATTCATGTCAATACCAAAGAAGTCTTAGTTGAGACATTGTTGAGGGTTAAACTTTGTGAGAACTCGAGGCAAATAAAAATCATTAAGTTTGGAAATATTAAACCATAAAAAATGTTATTGTTACTAATGTAGTTATTAAAATATTTGAAAGGTAAATGTTTAAATAACTTTTGTTTCTCTGATATTAATATTAATAAATATTCTAAATTTTACAATATAAAGCTGAACAGAATCCAACATGCATTTTTTGAAATAAATATATCTTTTTCTCCAGTGTAATCCAGAGAAGTATATTCTATGAAACATTTGTACACTACTTCACCTTGTAGAGTTTCTGGAGAAGAGAATGGCTCTTTAACATTGAGCACAATTACACATCAATCATAATATAAATGTCTTCCATCAAATAGGACCTGTAATGAAAACTTCTTCAAATTTATTGAGACGGCTAGAGGGATTCCTGTAACAAGATGCTGGGATGAAGCCCACTGCTCAATTCTGTGTATGAACGATGTTTCCCTAACTTCCAACTTTTTTTTTTAAGTTGTTTCAAATGTAAAAGCCCAACACTAAAGAGTGCAAAGTGTTTGCCGGAAATGTGCAGAGCACCTTCAGTCCGCTCTGGGCTCAGCTGCTTAGAGGCTCAGTCTGGATTCAGAAACTTGGTACTGTGCACTAGCTGGTTATTTCAATAACAAAAGGCTTTTATGCAAAAACTGCACTGAGATATTTTTCAATCATAATAATGTTTTAAAACTTCCTTTGCATTTCTGAAAATTAAAGCTATTAACCTCTTAATAAAATTTAAAGGAATATATATATATATTACTCCTTGGATTTTATAAATTTTAATATTAATTTTAGCAAAATTAATGAAGACAATTCCAGGATGATGGAAGAAAATGTTGGGATTTTTTTAAAGTGAAAAGGAAGTAAAATTTTTTAATAAAAATCTGTATCTGCTAATCAGGTTTGTGGCTGCTTGAGATCTAATTTAGTGTTGTCACTACAGTGTTTGCTGGAACACCATGAAGAAATCCACTCAATGCCTTTGATTAAGGGCAGTCAAACAAACATCAGCAGTTAACACTTTCCTTAGTTCAATGATTTAAGTGAAAAAATAAAGGTTCACTGAACAGGGTGAAATTACCACGATTTTCCCCTTCCTTTTCCCCTCCTTTCAAATAGAGGTTGTAATCATATTTTCTGTTTTCTGCAATCTTAGATTAATGGATAATCTTGGCTCACCAAGGACTATATGCTGGGTATTTCATTCCCTGCTGACCGTGTCATCTGGTGTGTTTTTGCAGTCCTGCTGTGACTTGCTCACATGCTGGATAAACAAACTTTTTTTCTCATTTTCTTTCTGCACTCTCCTTGTCTTTGAATGGTCCCTTTAACTTGAATGGAGCCCTATAATGGATCAATGCATACTGTTGTAAAACTTGGTACTGGATTATAATGTTGCTACATGAGAAGAGTCTTGCACTGATATTACCTTTTCTCACCCACATTTGTAAGAAATTCAGCAGGCAAGTAAATGGTTCATGACAGTGGATCTTCTTCATGAGCATCTTCTCTTCGAGAAACTGTAATATCTTGGTGGTAAGTTTAGGAGAAATTAGCTTCTAAACACAAGACTTAACCAAACCCCAGAACCGTAGGAGTGGAAAACTCTTTGGACTGTTGCCATTTTTGAAAGGAAGAATATGGGTCAGTGTTCATGCTTCAGGATAGATTGGATAGATACTGTGTGCTAGGAGGAAGTATGCTTATAAAGGATTTTCCATAGTTATAAGCTAAGCATAAAAAATAAAGTTATTCTACCCTACAGCATTATAAATTCAGCTGCTTGAAGAAACTCTAAACCGGTGACACTGGTCATGCAAGTTGCCTTGTCATGTTCTGTATTTCTAAATGATTAAAAAATGCCAAAGAAGGAGAGATTGTCAGGTTATTTAGAGTAAAGTCATTATCTTAGCAAATTTTTCCCCTTGCTCCTGAGGCTCCTTCCCATCTCTGAATTAATAATGTTTTTAAATTTAAGAAAATGATTGTGACAGATGGCTCCTATGTACAGTTGTGCGTGTATGTGGATGTGCGTGCAATACATATTCTTGTGGATTCAGAAACATATAAGGAAATGTGATTTTTGCAGTGTCAGTTGAACATTATTTTTACGGCTATTTCATGTCACTGGTGAATGCAATTGACGGGGAAGGTGTTAGTTCAGGAACTTGAAGGCTATAAATTTTCTGTGCAGCAAAGAGAGAGTATAAGAACCAGAAAGCAGAGCTGTCCTGCACTGACTCACTGTTTGTTTTAACTTTCTTTAGGGACTTACAAGAGCTTGGCAGATCTCTTCCATTTCAAGCTACACCAGGTGTGCTTTTGTGCCGATTCTGTTGGCAAAGATGTTCCTAAGAGGTAGGTTTTGTAGTGCCTGGAAATAACTAGCAAGGAATGGAGTAAATGTCATGCTAAAAGACTGCTGCATGGAGCTCTCTGCTAAAAGACTTCAGTCACAGCTGGACGAGCAAGTTGGATTTTGTGACTTTAACTGGGAAGCATGTGATTCATCCTCCAGTCCCCCTAGTTCCTTGGTGATGGTATGACTTCTTGTTTTGAGCCTAAGAGTGAAACGAGAGAACAGAAATATGCATTATTATAGGGGAAAAAAGAAGGACTTTTAGCCTGGCCTGGGAGCTCTAGCCCTTCAGCAGTTTGATGGATGCAGGAGTGATTTTCTTAAAATTCAGGGCTGAATTTTTAGCTGCGTTTCAAGTTTTAGAAAAATAATAATTGTCTCGACTTCCTGAGTGGTTCTCCCTTGTCCCCAAGAGCTCCTTTTCCTTTAGAACAATCTCACTAACTACATTTTAATTTAAACTTGGGACCTGATCTTCCACTGGTAAAGTCAAGGGAAACTTAGCACTGAGCCTACCACTGGATGATACTCTCAGGCACTTAGTGTGACTCTTGGGGATGGTCCTGTGCAGGGCTGAGAGCTGGACTCAATGATCCTTGTGGGGCCGTTTTAACTTGGATATTCTGTGATTCTGTGACATGCAGCCAGAAACCTCGTTTTGCAGCAGTAGGTCTTATAAATATTTGCGTGCAATAAATTGTTATTTATGTATATATAATTAACATGCTATGCACCTTTATTAGTTATAATTTCAGGATACAAAATTTGTTCCCAGGATTCGTATTACTCTTTTAATCCATCTGTGTAAAGCAGGTGTCTGGGCTTAAGTCCAGAGAGGTCCCAGAAGACATCTTCTTTGATCTTACATCATCACAAGCTATACAGATCTCAATTTTCAGATTTCCTACTATGTTTTCTTTATTGAGTACTATTCCTCTTATTGCTCACTACACCAAGTCTTTGGCTGAGTTTGATTTCTTTTAAGATGTTTGTTTTATATCTGTGATTTTTGTTCAATAACATTTCAGCAATTTTGATAACGACATTGTGAAAGAGACAGAAATAGTCCCAGCAAGTTCTGTCAATCCTGCAGAGACTGATTTATGCTCTCAGTCCAGATCTACCAAACACATATGTGGGTAACCTCAGTCCGAAGCAGAAAGCAACGCACTTAGTGCATAAGACAAACTTCTTGATGCTGATGGGAGTTACTTTCTGCTTTATTTACTGTTGTCTTATTGAAATACTTTCATAATATTTGGTAGGAATATTTTCTGAGTGAGATGTGCATATGTAATGACGTGTATTACCCCTGTCCTTAATAAAATAAAACCTATATTAAAAAAATAATGAGGAAAAAAAATATTTTTATAGGTTTGGGATTTTTTTTCCAAACTACTTTCTTCATTAGTCTTGGAAAATTTCTTACTACACAAGATTTTTCTCTTAAAAATAACTCTCTGACTTCATTCTGACAGAAGCATCCTCTAGTCCGAACCAAGCTTCTTCAGGAAGGAAAGGAGTGTTTGGGGGGGAAAAAATGCTTCCTGGAAAAAGCTAATCAGTGTAAAAGGGAAACGGTCAGCAGCATCTGCATAAATTTTGAGGAAAAACTGAAGTAATCCAAATGTGTAAGATATTTTTCAGCAACAGGAAAGCACATTATTTTCCTCATTCATGTACACTGCACATTGTGCTGCTCCTCTTAGGAAGCTGCTTTGATTTTTTCTTCCTTTTTTATCTTGAAACATTTGAGAAGGAAAAAACCACCCCAAAACTGGAGAGAATAAGTTATAAATTGCAAATGCATGTATATGACACCATTCTTTGTCTTTGCTCTTCAGTTAACTTTACTGACCTTAATCAACAAATTAAGCATGTCTAGGTTACAGATCCCCATATTCCCTCAGGGTATATGTAACCCTTTAGCATTGTTTTGCCTGTTCCTCAGAACCTGTGAGACAATTAGTCACAGGGGATATGGCAAGTGCGGGTTTACTGTGCATGCAGGCATCTCTGTCATTGTGGTGGGGTCTCACGCTGGATTTGCAGTCATTGGAGGTCTCTCTCTGATCTCCACATCTTGAGAGGAGGAGAGGCTGGCAGGGCTGGACAACAGGACCAAGCCCAGGTGGAGCTGCAGAGGTCTTAGGTGCTCTCTGAGGGATGGAAGCACCTTCACTGCACTGGGACATCCTTCGTCTGCTGTGAAAGGTCTGCTGTATAGAACAGGGAGAAGGGGATGGAAAAGATGAAAGAAAAAGGCGACTGAGAATCTGAACAGCACTGCCAATGCTTTTGGCCATGAACTCTGGAAAACCTAGAGGTAAAAAACCCAGCTCTGGTGACATGACTTTCTTCGAGCTCTGGCCTGGTGTGCAATCTTAAGGAAGTCACTTTACTTCCAAACCTCAGCTGCTGTCCTCTTCTGCTGCCTCTGCTCTGATTGCAGACCCCATGGGAGTGGTGCAGTCGCTCCCCACATACCTAGAACACATTGCAAGGTGGTTCTGGTTCCTGCTAAATCTGGATACAAATCTGTGCTTAAAAGAAATGCTTCAATAGATGTATTTTTAGAAATCTGAAGGATGTAGCCAGTGGCCTCTCTGAGTTCTCCCGAGTTTGTGTCCAAAATGACTCACTATTTGATTCTGCCACTCTGATTGTGGTTTATTTTTATAATCTAATCCTACTCTTTTCATAAAGGAACTGCAAATTATCCAAAGACGTGTTTTTCAAGGCACACCATAATCACGCAATTCTGGTTTCTATCACACCCCTGAAGGGACATTTTCTGATCTCACTCCAACCTGGCAGGCAGGCAGAATTCAGTGTGGCTTTGTAAGCTGAAGCAGAGAGACCAGGAGACAAATGGAGACTGCAACTGTTTGTTATACAGAACATGTTATTTTGGTGTCTTGCCAATAATGCCAGAGTACCAACAGATGTTACATAGGTGGTTAGAGCCTACACAGCTAAACAGAAAGAAACTATGTGGTTTATGATATGGCTCTAGTTTCTAGTCTTTGGTTAAATTGCTAGAACCCTACATAAAGTCCACCCACCTGAAAATATCTTGCATTTGCTGTTTTCCTGGGTTGAAAATAGTTTCCTGAGGGAGGTGCTTGTAACTTTGGTAGAAGGAGCCAGATTGTTTATTTTTAAAAATAGCTTTAAGAAAATATTATCATTTTTCAGGAAGAGCAACAGGTACTGGTAGGAACATTCTATTGCTGGCTTCCAGATTTGGAAAGCCAGGCATATTGTACATCACTTCTGATGTGCAGTATGTTATCCTTGACAATAAAAAGGCAGGGCTAAGCCTAGGTAGGAGCGGTGACTGGCTTTGGAGGGCAGAGCTGAACCTGGGGAGACAGGGCTACCTGCGCTATGAGGCTGAACTGCTTTTCCATGATTGTGTTTCCCTGATAAGATTACTGCCCAATTCTCTGCTGTGGGCCAGATGTGCAAAGTACCACAGCTAATCAGGCTACTTAACCAAGGTGAATGTCTTCACATTTTTTTATCTATCTATTTACGTTTATTAAAAAACAAAAACTGACAAACCCTGCTCCCAGATCAGAAAGTGCTGTAGCAGAGAGGGCCCAAGGCAGTGCTCTGTGCCAGGGGAGCACTGGATATGACAAGATTTCCCACTCATCCTGCTCCCTCTGCAGCTGTGCATCCTCTTTGCAGTGCAAGCCTCAGATCTGGGAGATTTTCAGGGCTACCGTTAGTTCCAGTGGGAAATGGCACAAATGTTATATAGAAAATTACATGATAGGGAACTGCTGAGTTTTACACATTAACTTCAATGGAGTCTTTCATATGGCTGGAAGACCAGAATGTGATCCTGTGCTTTACTTTCTCTTGGATGTAACCTAAGAGGAAAAGTGGGAGACTGAACGCTGCCTTTTAGGAACCTGGCTCTTGGCCTTTGATTTTATTCCAGAGAGGAAGTAGCGATGTTTGCAGCTCCCATGTTACCGGTGTGTATATCATTCTAGACAGCCACTTCTTTGTTTAAAGATGCTTTTAGATGTAAGATTGAGTATATTGAGTGCACTGATGTTTTGCCTTGAGTTTTCACCCATATACTCGCAGGTCTGTCATGGCTGTAATCTTCTGTTGATGCATATGTTTCTGGTCTACAGGCAGTCTTTCACAGCATCGTTAACTGCAGCGTGCTCTTTCACAGAGAACCATGGAAAACACCTGCCTTCTACAGCTGCCAAGTTGGTTTTTTTTAGATGTAATCTTCATTGCACTGTACTTGTCTTTTATACATACATACATGCATGCGTATATATATGTATACATACGTATATATACACACAAATACCGTCAAGAAATAATAACAGTGAATCAACAAATACCTTTAATGTCACTACTTTCAGTAATTTCATACTGTGAATTTATAAAAATTCAGAGTTTTCAATGGCAGATTTTTTAAAACTCATGATGCATTTTAATATGCAGCAAGAGATTGATGAATATGTGCCTACATTACTCTGTAGTGTACGTGAATTCATGGGTCCTTTTGGGCATAGTTTTAAAGAATTTTAAATTACTTTTTTTTTTTTATTAGGAGACCAGAGCTTTTGTTTCCATGATGCAGATTCTGATTATATATTTGTAGGGATAAGAGAAAATGTTAGACGATGGCAAATGAATGCATACTCCTGAATAAGGTAATTATTTTGGTCTTGGAACATAAAAGGCTACTGTGTTAATGTGTAAATATGTTAATGTATAAATATTCTAGTGTGTATTTGGCATGGTAAAATTGTATGTAAGGATGGGAAAATGCAAAATTAGGCATGATAAAGCCTGGGCAGGTGTAAGCTCTAGTGAACATCTCATAGACCAAGAAACTTTGATTTGGTAAACTCATCTTTAAAGGGAATATTCTGCCTGAAGATGGAGAATAGGTTATCTTGGAAGGGGTACTTTTTCTACTGACATATAAGCTACCAGTTTTCTAGGCCTAGTGTGAGAAATAAAAAAGCTCTACTTCATCAGGAGGAGAACTGTAAAGCCACCAGTCCTCTGTTCCATCAAGGTAGTTGATGCCCAACAGCTCTGCCAATGGGTAACAGGTGGTACCAAAATGTTCTGCTGTGGGATATCATGCACACAGTGTGTCTAAAGGCCGAAAGTCTCACTGAAACTGCCATTTTGGGAAGGAAGAGAAATACAGTACTCAGGTTTTTTAAATGGTGCTTCTCTTCCCTGGAATAGGGAGGGGGCAGTGTGGAAGAACACACAAACACAAGGGTGGGAAATATTGCGTGCCACAGAAAATTGACACCTTTTGTAGCAACAACAGCAAACACGAGTTTCCTTTTATTTTCTTATGTATTATGGCTTTCCAGACAACATTGACATTATCCTGCTAGAAGAGGCTAGTGGCCTCAGAAAGCAACTGTTCCAGGTGACTTTTTGCATTTCCTGGTAAGATGTTTCCCATCCAACTGTTCTGAGATGCTTTCCTGCTTAAATACAGCCCCAAATCAGCCATTTACATGAAGCTGTTCCTGAACAAATACACACTGAGAACAAGCACAAACCTGTAAAGTTCCTCTTGATCTTGTGAAGGCATTTCAAATACCTCAAAAATTAGATGAAATAGCACACTTTGAGGCCTCAGAAGTGGGGTATTTAGGTTTCCAAACACATCTGTTCCTTCTAAGCCCTAGACACATTGAGAGATGGCATGGAAATAGTGTCCCTGTGTTAAGGCTGAGCAGCATCATGGAAAAGCTAGCGTTAAGGATAAAATATTAACAAAACAGGAGTTTGTCAACCAGTATGTTGTGAGCTGTGATTACCAGGCTGCTAAAAGCCAGCTGTGAAGGTCCTGTAGAAGCACCCCCTTGGGTAAGGAGAGACAGGTCACTGAAGAAACAAGGAGCTGTCAACAGGAATTGTTAATGGAAAGGCTTGTGAGAGTGCAACTTCTCCCGCAGTTCAGGTGGTGACATTTCAGAGCCATTTCATCAGGGGAGGGGAGTGAGAAGTACAAGGCAATGATCTTAGAGCATTGTGATAGCATTCCCTAAAGGGAGAAGGAAAAATGAATTAGATCAGTGATCTCCCTGAGCGGAACTGCCAGTTGTTAGCATCTCTTAAGGGAGTGCACAAGCCAAGATGACACCGCTGAAGGAAAAGGAGGAACTCATTTGTCTAGATGTACTAATGCATTATTTTGATCTTACCTGTGCTAGAGGGCCCCTGTTGCAGGAGGTCAGAACTTGACAAATACTGCTTAAACAGTCCATTTCTGAAGATAAGCTGCTGCAGAACAGAGCAGATAGGCAGGACTGAGAGTGTTGTTTTCCTCAATATAGTCCATACAGAAGTGTCAGAGCCCTGTTGGGCTCTGATGCTGCCTCAGAAGAGGGATCGACAAGAAGAGCCCTCAAAGTTTTCAAAGGTGTCATTAGGCTTTAAAATACAATTGCAGTCTGGTGTCCCTTGTTACCCTGCAGATGCAGGATCTCCCAAATGTAATCTGAACTCATGCTTTTTAATGGAGTGTATGCTACTAATCGCTTAAAACACAGTGTTATTTTTTTTCCCTTTATAATGAGACTGAGCTTTTTATTTGTATATGGATGGAGTTCTGCCAGAAAGGCTTATGTCAAGTGGTTTCATTCAACAACGTGAAAACTTGCATGCTTGTCTCGGCAGGTAGAGAGAAGTGGAAATCATGCACTTGCAAAGAATGTAACTAATGACTCCACTTCTGTATGTGTTTTTTTTCAGGGAGAAAACTGGTGTATAAGTCTTCAAAAATGTGACTCAAAATGAGACAAAATTTTCCTAGCCCAAATATGTTTCAGCCTAGCTTAAAACATAAATATCACTTTGTGGGACCACCCTGCATTACTGAATAAAGTTTTATGTGCAATAATCAATAATTAATTAGGAAATTTGTGCTGGAAATTTTAGTAAACCATTCATGACTTTGAGCTATCTTGATTAGAAAATCGGAAAACAATTTGCATTTAACTTGCAACTTCAGTACCCTTTGACTTCAGCAGGCTGTAGAACAGCTCGAGAGTAATGGAATATTCAAGTTGTGCTGAGGGTGGGGGTCTCGCCTGTTGGGCAGTGTCACCGACGTTTCCTTGCAGCCACTGCCTGCAAGTGTGACTTCGCCTTGTCAGGCAATTGTTTAGGCTCTGGCAGAAGTCAATGCTCAGTTGACCTTTTACAAAGGAGGTTTTTCTTGGCAGAGACACAGGTTTGTTCTCTGTTGTTCACATTTTCTGCTGGCCGAAGTGAGTGTGAGTACTGTCCATTCCTACCCATGACAAAATTCGGAACCACAGGAAAAACGTCTTGGGGCATCTCAGCTACCTCAGATGACAGTGACAAGAAAAAGACTGATTCTGCATGATTTTGACATTGAAATTTTTGTGCTGCAGCTTATTGGGGAGATGATCCAAAATGTGTAATAGCGTAGGGTGTAGTTCAGGGTTGTTGCTAAAGGGGAGGGCTGGCACATTTTAGGAAATTTTCTTCATCAGACTTGGTTCCGAAGTGGGAATACAGTTGCCTTTCTGGACTTCGGTTGTCTCCTCAGCAGCCACATCTGCCTTTTCTCTAAGCAAGTCAATAGTTTGTTCCAGGAGGGCAGCAAGGTATGGCAGGGCTTTTCTTCACTGCAGCACGTTCAATGCTATGCTGAGTTTTGTCATGCCTAATAATTGAGCTGATTTGGCCTTTCAGCAGGATAGCAGTAGTCTGAAACAAGGAATTAGTTTAATACCTTATGACAGAACTAATGTTAACACTTTTCTTTTCCTGCTGGCAACATGGAGCCTTCATTTGGCCTTGCCACTGCCAACAGCTTTTCCAGCTCACGGATTACAGCCTCCCTTCTCTGTGAACAAAAAATGCAGAATTTCTCCCTTTCTTAAACAGGGAAATGAAAGAATTAATTCCTAGTGATATTATAAAGCCAGTAAAGATCAACAACCATGAGAGATGAAGACTTCAGTATCTTAGTAAAACGCTTCTTTAAAGAGATGTTTCTAAAGGAGATTGATGACAACCATGAAGCTGAAAGACTATCTATTCAAGAAGATCTAACACGACGCTAGATAGCAGTCAATTTTTTAAAAAGCTAACCACTTTTTAGTTTTGATTAATGACTTGGCACCGGAAATCGGACATTTGACAGCACTGGGTCCACTATGGAAATGAAGATCACTGGGAATCACTGATGCAAAACAAAAGGTTTAGAGTAATGACCAGACAAGCCAACTATTTTAGCTTATTTTGTAGTTCTGTGTGTGTGACCAAGGAATCAGTGATGTTTATCTGACAGCTGCTCAATCAGAGGCTTTTGTGCTCAGAAGCATAAGTTCCAGCATGAGATCAAATACAGACACAAGCAGAAATGTATAGTTTTCATTTGTTATCATGTATTTCAATAAGAAGCATGTTCTGCACCAGGTAGGAGAATTTTTTTTAACAGTAGCTGATGTCAACAGAAAGTAAATGAGATGAACAGTATTCCTTCTGTTTTATAAAAAAAGTACCCAGCAGGTTCTGAGCTCAGCTTAGTGCAGAATTTCATTTACCTACATTATTCTTTGCAGAAGCTAGCTCTTCACTAATTTTCCTGATGAACTAAGTCAGGAACCTTAGATCTGAATGCAGAAGAGGAAAAAAGTGATTTAGTAAATGTTATAAACCTATGTACAGCTAAGCATGTGTAAAAAGGCATTTGAGGTTTGAATTGCATGAAGAGAGGAGTATGGCTTTAGTAAGTGGTAGGTGCTGCACTTTCTTTCTCCTGGCTGGGTCAGATGAGATCCACTGTCATAGGGCATCCCTGTTTGCAACCATTTTAATCTTTCTCTACATTTTGCTCTAATCTTCTCTCAAGCATTCCTGTACCTTGGCACCTGCATGACATGTGTGTGTGTGTGTTAAAATCATGAAATGGATGTCCGGGCCTTGTTGCTATTAGAGCTGCTGTGAGCTGTTCTCCAGAGAGTCAGGCTCTCATGAAAAATCTCCTCCAGGTAGATTAACTCAGCAGCTCGCTTCCCTCTTCCCATCACATTTTTGATGAAAAGGTGAGTCTGAAAGCTGCCACTACTTATATTTTTATATTCAGCTGCACTGTCTGATGCACTGAGGATGATATCAACTATCAGCACCAAAAGGCCCAAAAAAAAAAAAGAAAAAAAAAGAGAGGGAGAGAGAAACTTTGTGCTCAGTAAAAGAGATATTTTGAGCTCATTCTTTAAGTGTGGGAGGAAAGGAGTTAGGGATTAATTGGGGAGTGGAGGGTGTTTAATGGAGGTATTTCTCTACCGACTTCAGCCAAGATCTCTCAAGGCTCATAAATTTGACTAGCAGCACTTTTGTTTCTGCTGTTGCTGAATGATATGGATCACTGGGTAGCTTTTTCCATTTTTTCTCCTTTTGTTTTATTTTTTTCAAACTCTGTCATCTCAGATAAAAAGGAACTGCCAGATTAAAGAAATCAAAATAACCAGGTTTGTTTTGTTTTGTTTTGTTTTGTTTTGTATGTCTCACCAAAATCCACATTATTCTTCATGGGTGTTTTTCTTCCTGAACTAGCAAGGTTTCCCCTTCATTATGAAGAAGGTCTTGACAGTTTTCTTCTTGAGCGTTTTCTACCAACTCAGTTTATAAACTACAGTAAAATTCCAAGGCCCAAGACAAGGCCAGTCCTTGCCGATTCTACAGATCCCACAGCCCACATCTCTCTAAACTGAATGGGCTGTAGCCCCTCCTGGCTGAGTCTAGGGATGAATTGAAACATCCAGTAACTACAGATTTTGAACTGATGAAGTTAATCAGTTGTGAGGAAGAGAATCTGCAGCTTCCTTTTCTTTCAGTAGAGAAATCTGTATCTCCCTCAAGAGGCTTTTTAAAGACCCTTAAAATAAAGTTTAGGAGGCTGAAGTGCCATTAATTAATCAAAGTTGAAGTTCCCAGCACAAGGCATGCTGCTACTTCTGGGATTGATGTTTGAAATCCCAGGCCTCGTTTGCAGAAGCACCTGTCTGCTGTGTCTTGGGGTTAAATTTTTTCTTTTTTCTTTTTCCTGTGTTTTCTCATCATGGTTCACCCATTGTTTGAGTTATTATGCTGGTATTAGTATTCACTGAAGGGAGTATCTGAAAGGGAGATGAAGTTTACTGAGAAGAAAATGCTGATCTGCTTTTCATAGTTTTAAGTACATATATTCAAAACAGAATCTCCTTTTAAATTAACGGTCCGGTACAGTAAGTTACCTTTTTTAGAAGATTACTCTCCTGAAAATATTTTTTTTATTTTAAGAGAACTATTTGATTTTAGTAAAAAGAAGCAACTATTCAGTTCACAGATCTGTTTCAAGAAGATTTAGGCATTTAGGGCTCTTTTGTTTTTTTGGGGTTTTTTTGTTTGTTTCAATTTTTTTTATACTCTCCTAGCAGACTTGTTCTAATTTAAAGGGTATTTCAGAAGTTTTGCTTTATCCTCATTTCTGTATGCTTCATGCATTTTGATAGGAATCGCTGTAACAGATGAACAATGTAATTTCTCTTGTCTACACCAGAAACTATTTCCTCCAGGTCAGCTTCTCATTGTTTTGCGAATGTGCAAAAACTCTTGGGTTTAAAAAACCCAAATACCTTGCTAATGTTGTAGATTTAGACTCAAATTAAATAAGAATTGAAGTGGAATATGAGGTATTTTTAATCAATTAATATGTAAAATGTAAGAAGTGCACTATGAATTATTTCTTTATACGATCAGACACATGACACTAGGACAGGAAGGTCATAGCTTCAGACAGAGAGACACAGGACAGCGGGAGATTTCCACAGCTCATTTAAAATAAGTTCATAGTTTTCTGGCGTCTCTTGAATTTTAGGTCTTGTTGCCAAGGAAAAAAAGACCCCCAAACCTTAAGGACAAGGGAGATTTAGTATTTTTGTAGCTTTCTGAGCTTTTTTACTAATTCCATCTTTCCTGTGTGAACTTTAGTTTTATTAACAGTTTACCTATTAAATTGATATCTATCACTCCATTGAGGAATTAATGTTCATTTAGATGTGCAGCTTTATTTGGTGTTAAGTTTTTGAAACATTTTAGGCATTAGTTAAATGTTAGTATCACCTTCCTGTTCAACCTGTATATTCACAGTACAGCGACAGCAACTGCTGCACAGTTTCTTCACTGGCGGATGGGGTGATTGTTATTAATAGTAAAATACTTAATATCAGCCATGTGCATTTTAGATTCTCCATTGTTCCCTGTTAGATGTGCAGTTCAGCCATGGTTTGTGACAGCACGGCTAATGCAAACAACCAGCCAGTGCTTGAGCTGTTGTGCAGCGTGGGCTCAAAGCACCGTTAGTTGCAATAACCATTTAAAATGACAGAAAATGCCTGCCGACCTTCAGACTCTGTGTTGCCCTTCTTTTTCTCAGTCATGAGGCTGTTTTAGGAATTTTCAGAGAGAATGTAGGAATACCAACTGTGGCGGGCAAGTCCCTCAAAGAAAGCAAAGGAAGAAGCTTTTTTCTTTTTTCCTTAATTAATGTGGAGACCCTTCTGGTTATGAATCACATCCCTATCCTTGCCACAGAATCAGTAAGGGTCCAGTGTTTAAAAAAAAAATCAGTATGGAGGTATGGCATGGAGGTGCTTGCTGAGGGAGGAAGAGAAGAGAGTGAGAGCAATTTGACAAAAATACTGCTCTTGAGGTTTCCATACCACATGCATAGGAGCTGCCTTATATAAAAGCAAAGGAAAAATGCCATCAGAAAGAAACACTGCTTTGTGGGCATCTTGCACACAAATACATCTGTGCGCACATCTGTGCTGGAATGCAGACATAGATACAGATCATTAACAACTATTTTCTGAAGGTGATCCAAAGTATCAATCACCTGAATTACTGTAGTAAAACTTGTCTTTTAATGAAACAAAAGTGAGACGTGAAAATAAAAGGTAACCTACTTTTAAATGTTTATAGAAGATAAAGGTTTAACCACAAGTCTTTCATCAAATGGAAGACAGTAGGAAAAAAAAGTTTAGAAAATGCCCTTTGGCTGCTCTTTACTGTGTGGTGAAACCTCACAGTATCTCACCTCATATACTATATGGGCCCTAAAGGCAGCTGGAAATGTTTAGAAATATGTCTATTTTGGAACATGGTTGCCTCTCTATCTGTTATATCCAGCAGTGTTTCAAGGAAGGGAGATATTTGCTTAAATGAAAAGCCCAGACCAAAGTGTGAGATGGTAAATGGTGCTCGAGGGTATACAGCAGTCTAAACGGTGCCCTCTGTTAAAAGAATCAGCCACCTGACTGCTCATTAGTTAGCAGTAAATAATGAGGAATAGCTTGAGGCAGGAGCTCAGAAGTGCAGATGTCCCAAAATATTCACCCAGTTTGTGGTGTCATGAGATCTGTAGTGTCGTAAGGTAAAATACACGTAATCCCTCTTCTGAGTGAAGTAAAGCATTTTACAGTCTTTGTGGAGTCTAGTAGTTTCATATAATCTTTTCAGTGAGGATATCAGCAAAGGAGAAGCAAGGTTCATGAGATAAGGCAATGACTGCATAAGTTCCCCCTTCCCTGTCACGTTGCATGCCCAAAAGGCATTTAGCAATATGTGGACACCCCTGGAAATTCCCCCATATGAATGCTGCCCCCTCCTCCCTCTCAAAAGGCAGTAGGTGATGAACATTGAATTAGACTAATAACAATTCTGAATTCCTCAGATGGTTCCTGTTGTTTTAATGAGAAGACCAGCATATCAAACCAGAGTTACCTTAAAAGAGGGGGAGTCTGGGTGAGGAGGGTGTGCAGTGACAAGGCTATGGGAAAAGCCCACTCATTTAGCAGTGATGGTGCCATTGCAAAACACTGCAGAGATAGAATAGTTTTGAGTAGAAATTAATTTGAAAATCCATGTACAGTTTTAAAAAAGGTTGTGTATCTTTTCTGTTAAGGCATTTTTTATACCTTAGAGACTCCTTCTATTAGTTCTTTAGCAAATCTGGTTTTCTTTCTAAATTTTAGGTTGCTTTGCATTTTGCATGCTTTCTAAGGTCAGAAGATATCTATTGTAAAGTTGTTATAAGCATTTCAGTCACAAAGAAACTTCGGTCCCATTGAATTGTAATGAAACTTAGGCTTCTTCCCCTTTCTCCTACTTTTTTTCTGTTTTTGCCAGTTTGGTTACAGCTCCCCAGTTTTCTGAGGTCACATGAAGTGATGACCTTGGGAGGAAGATCAGAAGGAAGACTTAAGGTCTGTTCTCCATATCTGGCTTGATGCAACACCCCCTGCACTGGTGAGCAGGCGATACCTTTTGTCCACTCTGCTCTGGATTCTTTCCATCTCCTTGACCCTTTAGCAGTGCATCAGAGCTCAGCCTCGGGCTCCAGGAGGTCTCACCTCCTCATGTATCAGGTGTCATCTTATGTCATCCTCTCCCTACAGCTCATAACATCACCTGCCTCAATGGTTCTTTGATGTGTCCAGCTTAATCTCATACCAGACAGTTCCTGCAAAGGTACCTGCACAGGAAGGTACTCCAGGCAGACTCAGATGCCACGGCTGTTACACGCTTTTCAGTCATTGCTGCTGCAATCACTGCCTGGGGAGGAACTGATCGAGGTGGCTGGTTTTTTCACAGTAAGTTTCTTACCTCCTCCTTGCCACAATCTGCCTCTACTTGTGGCCTATTTACTATGCTTTGCATGTTCGTTATCTGAGATAGGATGCTGAACTAAACCCCGCTTTCCCCTGCCTTCTTACCTTCCAGCACTGTGTCAAATCCTGTTTGCTGAGAACTTTAAATGGTTTTTCTCTGGTCTGAAAAATCAAAAATACACTGCTTGGGATCTACCTAAATCCCACAATCAAAGGGTTTAAATTAGAAAGTTTTTAGTGTAGGAAGAACTTTAAAATGTGGGCCTACACTTCAAGCCCACATTCTTTCTTTTGTTTCTGTATGCCTTTCATTGATCTCAGCATATATGCCAAAGGCAGAAGGGATGGTTGCAAACAAGTGGGGAGCTGAGTAGTAGTGAGAAGCCATGTGGAGAAGAGGATGCTGAGTGTGCTGTACCAGAAAGGGTGAAATTCAGCTATGTACTACCAGTCTGTACCAACCTAGAGCCACACTAATTCTTGATCTCTTCTCCCCTGCTGACTCTGGGGTACAATTCCCAACTTGGGTCCTGCATATGCTCTAAAGATTTTGTCTGCCCTGGGGGACCGAACTCAAAGGTAAAGGGCATCGCCACCAGATGGCCTCTGAGCCCAGGAAAGGTTGCTGTGGGACTGCTCTGGGGTCTTTAATCTGTGAAACAAATGATCTATCATTTTTTGTGACTGTTAAGCTTTCATATTCTCTGTCATGCGTTTACACGTATTGAAATTTAAAAAGAAAGAGCAAGTGGAAAGAGAAGCGGGAAATCCAACCTCAATAAACTCTCCATAAAATCCACAAATTAAGGGCAAGTACATCATGAAAGCATATTAGTCAGAGAGCTATAAATTCCAGCAAATTGATTGTCATATATAATCAAAAACATACTATAATATATAATAAGTTGAAATAAATACCGCAAACCAACCTCAGGCTGTAAATGTTTAAGATTAGTCCTTCATACCACATGTATCTGAGGTATAAATAAAGAAAGCAGGAAGGCTTAAAAAAGAAGGAGGAAAAGAAAGGAAAAAAGGTGTCCATCTTAAAGATGGGAATTGAAATGAAAATGCAGTCCTTTAAGTTACGTTTAGACATGGACTGCAAGTCCCTGGATGGCTTGAACGGTTTTCACAGCACAGATGCATTCTCATGCACCACTCAACAGTGAACAGTCTCCCCTTCTTGAACTGAACCCATAGAGAAGCCTCTAGTGATGGTCCTCAAAGAGTGTGTCCTACTTGCTCTCTGTGGAGGGGACAAATGCAGTGGGTGGCTTTGACTCAAGGTTTGCCTTGAGCAGCCAGTGTGATAGTGCCTTGACTTGACTGGAAGTGTTTGGACACCACTGATGGGACTCTGTTGGCTTCAGTACAGCTCCAGCCATGTCCCAGACCTGCCTGTGCTCCTTGGGTGCTCATTTTCACCCACAACAAGCTGCGCACCTCCTGAGGCACCTCAGTTAAGGACAACGCCATTCACAGTGATGAGGCACCTTAAGGAGCTACATCATGCTTTGTGGTGTTCACGAGATGCTGATGGGCTGATGAGTTTCAGATCACTGGTCAAATTTCTGTCTATGGTCTTTTAAACCAAAATACTTACTTTAACCTTCAAAGTTAGCATATGGACCTAGTAGACCAAAGCCAGCAAAAGCCTGTATTTAATATAACCATGTGCAATTGTTTCTATGTGTAATCTGAAATGATCTGACCAGGATTCCCAGTGCTCAGTGCCCCAGAAACGGGCTAGAAGCAGTTTCTTCTTTATATAGTATGTATTCAGTATTCAGCACCAGGGGCCTAAAGTGCCTTTCTGTCTGCATTATTAATGTGGTATAGGGCTAAGGTTTCCAGTATCATATATACGGAATTTCTTTTCTCAAATCCTGAGCAATCTGCATCTAATCCTCCAGCAGGAAAGATGTTCAAAAATCATGGCACTGGGACTTCTGTTTGAAACCATTTAGTTCAAAACAAGGAATATGTGTTAAGCAGCCTATGGCATTATTAAGACCATAATTATGTCCAGTGGGAGAGGCAATGACTGAAATGATACTGAGAAAATGATGGGGATGATTGGCAGCAGGATAGGGCAATGTAGGATAGCTGGGCTGAAGAAGCCAGCCCTAGTTCCACATAAAGGGCTCCCAGAATCGTCTGCCTGAATCCACAGCAGGGACAATACTGACTGAGAAGCCAAAATTTGTTGTCAGCTGGTGCTGCAGAATGGCTGGTGCAGGATAAATGAAATCCCTTGGGTGGGGCTGGTAAAAGGGAGTGCGACCTCACCTGAACTGGCTGTGGGTACCGACTGTACCATTTTCCCAAACACTTACCTGAAATGTTAGGCACTCTTCATTCACGTGGAGCCTGAATTGCACCATTCTGTCAGTAACTATTGCCAAAGCCCTTCAGGTGAAGATTGACTGGAGAAGCGTCCCAAAGCTGCCTGAAACCTGATACTTCCTTCCTGGCAGGATTCAAGTCCCACTGTCAATAGCATGTCAGTGCAAAACGGAAGCAGCAGTGTTTACAAAATTAACAAATGGACTTCAAGTTAAACTCTGGGCAATTTGTGAGACAGCTTTTTTTCTCCAAGCGTTGACCAGTCTCATGAGACTGCTTACAGGTGAATGTTCTGTTATCCTTTCTGGACTGACTTATTCTAACATCATGTCATTTTTAATTGCTTTTCTTGAGAAAATATGCTTGCAACTCCATCCTGTTAACCTCCTTAGAGTGCTCTTGATGTTAGCCTTTTCTCAAGGCTGCATTCACCATTTCTAAATCACATGTATAGTTTTACTGACTTCAAATTAATTGCTGCAGTTGGGAATACAAAATTGTATTCTTTATATGGTGTGTACCCTATAGTATTAAGCTCTGAGCTTGCATATAGCACAAGACTAAATGACTCAGGCTTGTTTGTGTTGTGCCCTGATCCCATGAAGATGTACATCCTGTACATATTTCGAGAAGTCATCCCTGGGATTGCAGACAGGAAGAAAAATTTTCAGCACGTACCTAAAGTCTCAGAATCAGGACTTAAAATGTTAAATCCTACAGCAAGAAGGAGAAGCTTTTATCACAATATACCACTGGGGAGATGCAAAGGAGAAGGGAGCTTCCTATCTGCCAGCATAGGATCTGCCTGCCTTCCTTGGCTAGACCCTGACCCTCCCTTCAGGCACCACAAAAATGGAAGATCTCAATGCTCAAACTCCAGATACACACATCCCAGGGAGTTCCGGAGTGGGTGCAAAACCCTGCCAGGCATTAGTTCCCTCTACTTTATCATCACCACTAATCAGCTCATAAACCATGTGATATTTTTAGCAAACTCAGCTAAGTATGTCAACAAGTAGCAAATATGAAGCCGGAGGAGAGGGCAGTAAGGTATACAGAACTGAAATGAATGTTATCACCAAGTGAGCAGGACTCCTTGCAACAGGATCAAAATAGCTATTTGTCAAAAATAAAAGCATTGCTGCCAAAGTTTATGAGGAAGAAACTACAGGAATGCATTATTTTGGTTATACAATGCTTATCCCGTTTTCCCTTTTGGTTTGCACTATTAAATGTAAAAAGCAGGTCTACTAACATCTAATGTTTCTTCAAAACACCATGTAGTGTCTAGAAAACTGAACCCTCAGACATGCTTGTCATGTACATATATTTTGTTATTAAATGTGTTTGGGCATGAATTTTGGCAAGATTTCTTCACAACTCTCTTGAACTTTTCTTGACACCTTTTATGGCATGTAATACATCTGCAACTCAGGGCTTGGTAAGCCCTTAACCCTTTAATTATGAGGCTAGAAACTACCTTCCTAATTACTGTCCTATAAGCAACATGATCTAATTCTCATGCCAAAGCCCAGAAATTCATGCTGTAGGTGCTTCACTTTGTTTGACTGCCCTTTGCTAATTTTGTTTTTTTGCTTTTTGCAGTGACAAGGAGAGTAGCGTGGGCTCTGCATTCTTGTGTCAGTGTGATCCTAGAGAGGTTTGGAGTTGCTTGCTAGGTGACCTGGCTATGTCTAGCGTTTGTCACTTTTTCATATGTGGGACAATGCTCCACTCTCACACAGTGCATGCTGTTTGGATCAGGTTTAATCAGAGGACCAATTTCCTCCTGTAAAGGGTTAGGGCTTAGTACTGGTGACTGTGTAGTACCAAGTGTTGCCAGAAACCTCTTTCAAAGAGAGTGGGACTTGTATAAATACTGTGGGAAATAAAAGAACAGGACTCACATTGCTGATGGGTCTAATGCCGCATAAATCCCATTTTTCCCTACAGGGAAACTGAACTAGAACCTGGCTCAGTGTCTTACCAAAGGCCACAGAGGATATCGGTGCTGGAGAGCAAACAGACCCTGCTAGTCCTGATTTTGTAGCCTCCTTGCGATCACTTTGAAAACTTAATTTCCTTCTATTGGACCAATTGAAAAGAGAATAATGAAACAAGGAATTCTGCTCTTTCTGTTACGACTTGAGGGAGGAAGTAAGGAAAAAATTTGACTGATGATTTAATTAATTTAATAAAAGAGGAATTATCTACAAGGTTGGTTTTGTGAAATTTCTATAGAAACTATAAATCATGAGTATATTTTATTAAACATTAAATTAGGAAACAAAAATACAGCAAACTAAAAAATACCTAGAAAACCCTTCCATCTTTCCAAAGTACGAGGAAGTCCTCACACCATACTTATATGACACAATTTTATATAAACCTAAATATAAATAAGCAAGTATATTTTGTCTCCTTAGGTTCTAAACAAAGCATGTGTACTTCATTGCTAAATATATTTCTGTTTCTTTTCATATTCATTCAGATCTTATGTATCAAGTTGAGCATCTTACTAAAAAAAGATTTCTGTTCTTCCTTAAATCTGGAGTTGCTGCAGCAGCCCCATCAGCCAACAGCATCCTTCTGTAGCCTTTCAGAACATGTACAAATGGCACAAGGTGTTAAGAGATACAGGCCACGAGGCCAAGAAGTTTAATGATGGATTTATTATTGAAAAGTGTATGCACTTTTCTGAATACTTGTTGAACTTCAGGCTCCTCTGAAAGCCTCTGTTTAAAGAACAGAGTTCAATATTGAAATAGTCCATGCAATCTCCAGAGAGGAACCCAAAGGACCCTTCCTGGATGACAAATTACAGAAAATTTCCAAATCAAGTTGTAAACTTTCTCTCCGGGTAAATAACAATTGTCAAAACAGTCACTGTTCCCTAGGTTTATGCACTGAAAGAGAGAGAGCTTAAACTTATCAAAATTCCAGACCAAAAGAAATTCAAACTTTTGGATTAGTTCATACTTGGATTTGAATTTAATAATTTGGACTGATTTCTGTAACTATCCTGGTTTTGCAATAGCAACTTTCTTACGAGTGTATTTTTCCAGGCTGATAATTTTTGATAAAACTTTCTGAGGTTCAAGATCAGCACCACCTGGAATCTTGTTTAAAAAAAGCAAAGTATTTTCCTACTTCTTCCCATGCAGTTGAGTAATTACTTTAAGTTTGATGTCTTTGTGTTAAATGGCATTACTTCAAACTCTGTGCATGTCAAACAGCAGAAAGCTAGGAGAGTTTGAAAGGTTATCGCTGTTTCTCTTTGAATTCCTGTGTAGTGAAACCCTTCAGAGATGACTGCCTACTGCAAATCATTGTTTGACAGCTTCACTCAACTTCAAGACTTGTCAACTCAGAGGTCAATCTGACAACTCTCAGGCAATAAAGTAAACAAGGGATTTGGAGCGTCAGAACAGGAATGCTTAAAATCATTCCTAATATTTCTCCTATTCATAACATGTCACCAAACCGGTGAAGTTATGAAGGTAGCAAGTCTAAGCTTCTTATGCATCCCAGGTGGTGTTTGCAGGGTAAGGGAGAACTTGGGAGAATCCTGGCAACAGACTTCCACCAGGTACCATCCACATCTGTTCCTTGGATGGTGTTCGTGATGATAATGAAAACTCTTCCAATGGACAGTTTTCCAGATACTTTATGTGCTAGTCTGAATTAAAAGGTGATTCAGTGTTGGTGGAAACAGGACCTCATTTAATAGTTGTTCTTTAAAACAACAGAATGACCACTTCATGGATTTTTTGTGCAATAGCGTAGTTAAGAGATACTTCTTTCACAGCATCCAGGAAACCTGCAGACACCTGGGTTGTAAAAATATTCAGATGCAGAATCTCTAATGGTGCTGGAGTCTGTTGAGAGCCAATGGCTACATGGATGTCGCCGCTTACATACATCTTTGTGGACTTACAACATAGTAGCCCATGACCTAACATGTCCATTTTCTGAAACAGTCTATGGGGCCTTTGTGGAAATTATCTGAGACACCTTAAATAGCCCTTTTTTTGGAGACTGATGAGCCCAAATTTTCATAATCTGACTATGCTAGTGCAATGCCAATTGAATGCTCAAAATTATTAGCAGCTTTTAAGAATGTAACCTGGTTCTTTGAGTATTTTCCATTGTAAGTTTCAGTATTTCTATCAGGGACAATTTGATTTAAAACTAAGTATAGAAAATCTTATCTAAGTTTTAGATTAGTGTGAATGTTCCTTGCACATCTATTTTGGGAGCTCCTGCTGCTAACACACCTAGACCTGACCCCTTTGTTAACTGTGTGGCATGTGCATGACAATAAATTACCTGTTGTCATTTGTGAAAATGACTAATGGCCCGTTAACCTTTTAGGATGTTATTTAAAAGTAATTTTTCTAAAAGAACTATATTTCCTCTTGAGGTAATGCTTGACTTTTTTTTTTTTTTTTAATAACTCCATTAACTGTTGCTGCTCTGGACTATTATAGGAGGTCTTCTAATTACAGTAGCTGCTGTGCAGCAGTTACTGCTAAATTATCTTTTGTTCTAATAAGGACACCTAACTGGACACCCAACTCACATGAATCTCTGTAGCTGTGTTTTCAATGAATTTGATCTTCTATAGACTAGCTTTTATGTTTAGGGATCATGTTAAATATCTTCATTTACAACTGTATTGCAACTCCATTAATTCATATTTTAAACTGAGCCCTGAACAAATGCACTTCAACAGCCACTTGTGCTTGCTAACAGATGAAAGGCTCTGGACCACGTGAAGAAAGGAAATCTTTATAGATTGCTAGCTAATGATTGTTTTCTTTACTGTTGAAGTCAGTGAATTGAATTGTAATGGACTGGATTGATTCCACATACGGAAATTACAAGGAACAGGATCATTTTTTTACAGATGAAAATTTCAGTTATTCTGAAAGTCAGCTATGCACTTCAAAATGCTGGACTGCCAGAAATTATTTTAAACTCTGATAGGTCTTTTTTTAACATAATATTGCTTGCTTATATATTTGTACTATACTTTACATTAGCAGCTTAATAGTTGCTATAAATGTAGTTGATTTGACATCAGACCTGGAGGTACCTGTAGCATCACGTAAAAGTGACGTGCATTGCTCCATGACAGTATGGAATACTTGGTCAAGGACACACAATGATTTCATTTTTACCAATGCACAAGTAAAAATTGATTAGAAAAGTAAAACTGTGGGTTGTGTTCTTTCACAGTGTTCCTAAGCCTTATCTAGCCTGAACTGTATTCCCAGATTTGTCTCTTGCTGATACTGACGTGACAGACTCAGACACATCATAGCTGCTCAGATTAAGTAGCAGAAGGGTAAAGTAAGTTTCCACCACTAAAACTGCTCTTACTGCACAAAACTAGACAGAGTGATATGAGTTAATTACTGAAACATGAACAGACAGGACTAGCTTGTTGTAATATGAAGCTATCAAATCACAGCTCTGTTAAAACCTCCAGTGTTTTATCATGAACAGCTGTCAAACTCTTATAATTTCATGATTAAATGCAGAGTGATTTCCTCACACTGTTGCCTGTAGCAATTTTTTAGATGGAAGTGGTCTTGGTCATATTTACTTAAAGCAAGCTATGATTCTGTGTGTGCATGTCTACAAATGTGTGAAAAAGCACAGAAAGGAGGTAATAATCCTCAGATCTAGATCCATGTATGGTAGGAGACTGCCTCATATGTCCTGCCTTTCATCGTGCCCCTTGGATGGCAAAGGGGTAACGTTGTGAGCACTGTTAGAAATCTGTGTTAAGCTACATAAGTGTAATTCCTCTTCTCCCCATGGTAACATCTGTGAATAGTGTCTTCACTATTCAGAAGAAATGGCTTCAACATCATCTATTCCTGTAGAAAAACAGAATGAAAAAGAGTTATCACTGATTTGTACATAGCCAAATTTGGGGATGAGAGAATTTAATTATTGCTAAATCTCTCTCATAGTGTTTCCATGTGGAGGAAAAGGTGTGTGTCTTTTGCTTTTCTGGGAATGCCTGGGGCTGCCCATGCAGAGTTACAAAAGTCATCTTGCACTTGAAAAAAACTAGGTGAAACAAGATGGTTGTTAAATTACTCAAAACTCTGACCACCAAGAAACTTGTAGGCTGTGCCTGAGAGGCACTCACTGTCCCTCCTGGGGTGGGCTGGGAGCCAGCAACTCAAGATGTGTGGAAAGTCCCTGGATGTTTCATTTGAACTTCATTTGAAATTAATTCTCTTGAAAATTACTGCTAAACAACAGGTATTACAGGCTGTAATAACCACTGAGCCCCTCTTTGCCATAGTGGTTCCTACCAGGACAGGATTTCCATCTCTTGGGAGATATTTCATATCAGCTTGAGGTCTGGGACTCTTTGGACTCATGGCTATATAGATTTGCTTGTTTAAGATTGTTGGTGTTTGCTTTAAGTTTTTAAGAAATAAAATAATAATAATTGTGAAACCCTTTGAAGAAAAGAAAACTACTGCTGGAATCTGTTTCTTTTGGATTTCCTCAAAAAGGTTTCTGAGGAGGGCACCTTCATGACAATATAATTAAGCAATGAGACATGACAGCTAGTCATTTTAGGGTTATTATTGTATGCCTAAGGTGGCATTACAGGCATGAGGCTGAAGGGTGAGTGGCTTTAATCACCTATTAAGTGCCATAATCCTTTTGATACACACTGCCTGGAGAGACTTACCAAAAAGGAATTTATGAAGAATATTAAGAAGAACAGACAAACTGGTGAATACGCTAGGTGTACATATTAATGTGGTTATAACATCACTAACAGACACTCAAAAAGGTCTATTTGTGTCAAGTTTTCATCATGAAAGAAACCCCAGAGGAATGATTTTCAATAAGAAGCAAAATATTACAATGACTTCTTTGGTGTTTTTGCTTTTTTCCTCGTTAAATATTTGTCTTATATACTTCAAGCATAGATCATATGGACATTAAAATGGATAAGCTCATCTCTACATTACAGGCGGATAAAAATGCAGATGGCATGTGATGATGCAGTGCCTGTCATTAGCAGGAAAGTCTTACTGTAAAACCCAGTATTGGGTGATTCACAACCCTAACTCATTTTGGTACCCTTGGCTGGCACTCTGCTCTCCAGGAATGCAGTTCTCCTGAAGGAGAGAGTTCCTCCATACATCATGTGAAGATCAGTGGTGTGGTTTCCACATCTGTTTCAGCAAGTAGAGCTGGGAATTGAACTGTAGTCCTCAATGGCAATGCAGATGTAGATGCCAAATTGCCAGGCTACTTCATCAACCTAGTAAAATATTTTGATTGGTTTTAAAGGAAGGGCATAAAACATGGATATTTTCATATGAAATGGGTTATGGAAAGACATAATTTTTTAGAAAAACATAATTGTGTGATTTTTTTTAAAGCAAAATTTTGTGTTAATGTACCACTAAGTGGAGAAATCCAGTGCCAACATAAATGTTGGTTCATCATATTTACAGGTCTGAAAATGTTTGCTTTTCCTTGGCCTCCTTTATGTGTATTAAAACATTAAAATAATCATCAAGATATAAATATGAGAGTTGAAAATATAATTGCTCTTTGCTGCATAGAAAAGAGTATTATGCTGAATTGGCCCTTGTTTGAACTTAGGTTTGCATATTTTGTGCTGTATAGAAAAAGCTTAGCCCTTTATTTGAAGTCAGTTTTGAGTGCGTAATTACCATGCTCCAATTTCCATTTGAATAATCAGGGTTCTCCTGTTGGCCCTATTTGAGTACACATGGGTTGAACAATTAGAAACTTCCTGTTGTTAGTGCATGGAGGGTTGTGGAGGTGTTGTTTTGTGAAAGAAGAGGGACAAAAACATAAACCTGAAAATGAAAATTGATGACAACTGGACTTGTGTTTTGTTTTACCTTTCAAGAAAATTTATGGAAATGCAGCATAGCAGAGCTGTTGTCACTGGTTCCCTTCAAAGGAAAAAAAACATTAATACTAAACAAAGTATATTCTTTGAACAATATTTGATGAATTAGACTTTAAAAAAGTCAACACAATTCCTCTAAAGAAAGGGTTAAAAAGAAATCTGCTGAAGTTTCCCTAGGGACACGATAGTCCAGTTTTGAAAAAAAGTCATTGTTATGTTAGTAATAGGATATGCCTTAAGCTTGTTTTTAAGTAATTTTCTTTACTGCAGGTTGAGAAAGTTTCTCTCCATCGCGTTCCATGCAGTTGTTCTGGAAAGGAATAGCAAAGCTGTGCAAGGCTTTGCAACAAAAACTCCCTCTTCCTGTAAAGGCGAGACTCTGCCAAAATAAATAGGACATCAACAAATCGTACAGTGGGTAAATTCTTTTACGCACGTGTGTATGTATTGTATATAATATGAATATATATATAACGTATATGTATCTATGTATTTACATGAATTTGCATATGTATCAATATTTCAAGACTATATGTTCTGGAGCCTATATTAGTCAATGCAAACTTTCCTGGAAACAACTCTCAGCACAACCTCGACTGCTCACAAGTTCATCTTGTAGAATCCTGAGATGGAGGTTAATGTGCTGGGATGCAAAACCTAATTTCTTAACCATGATTGAGTTACCAAAAGCAATGCAAACTCTTGATGCCTGAAACAGCCAGATGAAAGTGGCATGGTCTCGTGATTAGAAGGTTTTAGTAGGAAATAATACTTTTCTTGTCACTGGGCTGCGCTGGCAGAATGAGCGCAGCAGCTGGAACACATATGCAGAGTGTTTACTGGATCGACTCTTACACTTTCAGACAGAAGGAAATCCTGTGCAGGATTGGAAAGCGCAGAGAGCTGTCACCAGGGAATAAGCTGTCTGTGTGTCTCCATGAAATAAAAGCTGTGTGGACCACAGACCCTGCAGTGGGCACTTCCTGCCCCCTTCACTGCAGCAGCTCAAGATTGCTTTTTCTTTCTGCCTTTTTTTTTTTTTAATTTTGCTGGAAGATTTCAAACTACTGGTATTATCAGCAGAAATGCTGATGAAGCTCAGGATTTACTTTGTATCAAACTTCAAAGATCTGTTTAAGGGTGGGTTTTCTGTTGGCTTTTGTTGTTGTTTGGCAAAAGGAGAACCTGCAAATTTTGCCATCTCTCAAGTTGCATAGTTCAATCTTTCTAGACTAATAAGACATCTGATATTACTTGAGGTGCTTTTTTCTATTTTTTTTTCAAAGCTGTATAGGTTTCTAACTATTAAATGAATGCATTTAAAGCAGTAGCAAATCCTGGCATCTAAGGGCTGCTAACACAGGGAACATTTTATTGTTTGCTGATCTTAGAGCAATGACCAGTATCTGCTAATGAATAAAAAACCATATTCATTATCCAAATAATTTTAAATATCTTAAATTAATGATGTGTTTATGTGACAGATTTGTGGGAGGGATTTCAAATATAATCACCATCAATCTGGCTACAGCCAAAATAAATTTTATGAAAAGTAAAACAAACTGTTGCACAGACAAAGTAGGCCTTCGGGGGTTCACACAATAATCTGTGTTTTCTTATTTAGCTGTGTATAATATTTCTGTTCATTTCTTGTCCAGATAGAATCTCAGTATATATAACATTTCTGTTAAAGCTACGAAGAGTCAACATACGCCACTACCCAAAGGGGAGGAAAGAAAAAAAATTAAAGACAGAAATGCATACTTAAAATTTTTCTTTCAAATGAACAAGCCACGACCAAGCAACTGTGTAAGATATGGTACAATTGTAAAGGTGAGCATTAAACACAAAAGCTTTAATTTGAGGATGGTGGCTTTTCACAGAAATACATGACTATGTTGGGGTGTATGTTCTAGAAACCCCAGATGCTGCTGTCACCACTAATAAAATGATTACATTATTCAAACTTTTGGTGAAGTTCCTGTGTATGTTCTCTCTTTTACTGAACGGAAATGTCAGATTTAATCAGATGAAAAAGAGAGGTGGGGCCCAGTTTCAGAAGCACAGAAGCAGTGCTGATTCAGGAGCAAAGTAGCTGTCGGCCCAGCCCACGCCATCTGCTCTGGCCTGGGCTCACTGATGCACGATGGATAGGGGAAGCCGTGCTAGTGTTTGGGTGATGATGACCCGGGTTGGAAATGTTGCTTTGGGCTGAGGTTCTGAAGGCTACCGAGCACAGCAGCTGACTCCCAGTGGATGCGCTCCATTAATCGGTATCATTGACCAGGAAAGGCTTAAATTTCTATTTGTACTTTCCAGTAAAAATGTATCAGTAATTTTTAATTGTTTTCTTTACACTGCTCTGCAAATATGTTTTAAGTATATTTTTTCCTGAGAAAGGGCTTTTGGGTTGAGCTGAAGGCATGTCACCATCTTTCATTCACAGGTTCAAATGCATTACATACAGCTGCCAAAAAAAATCTACTTTTGCATCCTCGTCCAGCTTCCCTTGTCTCATTATTGGTTTACAGTCCGTATAATGAGAGTATGTGGCTGTCGTTCAAACAGATGAAAACCTTTGGCATCAAAGAGATATCAAAGGGTCCCTGTTTTTAAAGGAAATACACCCCTTTCTACTATTGCATGATTTCTCTATCAGATAAATCCCATCTTGTGCTAACGTTTAAATTAAATGTACTGCATTCTGACCCAACAATAACAAAATCAAACCCACTCATTGCCAAGTATCATAAGCTCTTAAAATGCATTCAGACAGTGCAATGATATTAGTAGGGAAAGAGATATCAGGTTTTGTCTGACAAAGCAAACCACACAATGGAACATGAGAAGTACTGTGTTTAGTGACTTCACAATAAAATGGAAGACAGAAGCTCTATCAAAAATTATACTAATAATCTAATACTGTACATTTATATGGAGACTTCACCTGGAATATCTCAAAGATGCTTCACAGAGAAAGACATTTTAATCTTATCTCTCCATCTAGGTGACTGAGGTAAAGAGGTTAAACAATTTGGACTCAGATTTCAGAAAAAGCATTTCCTGAGGTGTGTCTTGGCAAGTGCTGTGTAAGAAACTAGGTTGTATTGCAGCAAAAAAATACAACGGTAGACTCGGTAATCACTAAACTCCACCAGAACTGGGTAAGACAGTGGGCAAAGCTTCATTATGTTTTGAACTCTCCTGTTAAGCATCACTCCTAGCTATATTTAAGGATTATGAGCAGGTACTGGGATGGACTTTCAGTCTTGCCTACCATGGCTGCTGGTGGTAGAGTTGGAAAGAAAACTTGGCTTGCAGTTTTCTTTCTTCAAGCCTGTAGTCATCATAGATAAACATGCATCCACAATATATAATCTGTTGACATATTAATAATTCATTTTATTTCAAACTAGTGAGAAAAGTTGTTCTGACATTTTAATACAATTGATAGGAAGGCTGAATTTCCTGGCTTAGGTGTTACTATCCTTATATATATAGATAGATCATACTTGCTCTGAGAGGGAAGATAACTGAGTTCTGTGTTCTAACCAAAAGAGTGAACTGCAGAAACAAATTCATTCCATCTCTGGTAGTTGTACGGTGATTTCCAACGACAGAGTTCAACTGCATCAGCAGTTTCTCTGACCATGTCTATTACCTTGGAGGATGCTGTGCAACAGAGGGGGCACATGGTTTTTTCAGGATCTGAGTAAGAAAGACACATCTAGAAATAACATAATGAAATTTCTTTGATAAGAATAATAAGATAGAAATAGGAAGAGGAATATAGATAAGGAGTAAATCTTACATCCCATCAGATGACATTGACACATTTTCACAGCAGTCCTTCCTACCAGCATAAGGGTTACTAGGTTTAATATGTCTGGTATGGCTTTCCAAGGATCTCCAACTCCCCAAGGGCAGTATCTTCTGCAAGGTCCTCAATACAGGAGGAAACTTGTATAAAACTTGTGTTAATTTTGTTACTATGTATTATGGATATCCATAATGGATATTGTCTACTTCCTTCAGACAGTTGTTGTAGGCTTATTGACAATAATTATTTTATAATACAACTTTTAAAAAAATACCCAGTACTTGGGTATTGGTACATTCACTGTAATTGCATGCTCATGATAGATCTTGACCCAAACTCATGGAAAAAATGGAAGAATCACAGACAGCTTAAATACCAAGGAATGGTTGGATCAGCTTTGATAGTGTGAAGGAGATTGGTAAAGAGAGTAAGCTAATTTGTATACTAGAAAGCCATCTAGTACAGGAGGTTTATTCATTACTGAGGAGTTAAGGAATTCTTTGTGCAGAAGACAATATCATTCTCAGAGAGTTTAAGTTCATTTTTCTGATGTCTTCCATACATTATCACATGTTGTCTTCAACTGTTTTGATGAACAACTATGAAAAGGATGTCCTCGGAAGTGTCTAGGATTCAGTCAAGACAATAAAACCTGGATGCTCAAATACTTATCACAGATTTCCTTCTTGGAAATTTACCTTCTTGGTATAACTGTTCCTGTGACTCAATTAAGGAAATCAAAATCTTTGTGGGAAGTTTGTCCTTGTGCCTTTTTTGAATTCTTTCTGTTAATGGTCTTAAATGCTGCTGCTGTTATGTAAACAGGAATTAAAACACAGGTTTTATAAATGTGTTGCATTTAAAAAATTGTCTGAATTTGGTTCATTGTCCATGATTAAATGGCCTCATTGCACAGAACCAACCAATGGTTTACTCTTGAGCTATACAAAGTTAAAATGCATAACATTATTTTGATAGTGCAGAAATTCAGTATTTCTGTACATACTCTTTTTGAAACAGGATAGAATGCAGTAGATACTGGTGATGGAATATGACTCCATGTCACACCATCTCTGCCTCTAACTGGGACTCACTTCACAACAGGGTACTGTGCCACAGAGGCAAAGCAGGAAGTCTGGTATGGCGGACTGGTGTTCTGGACAGGAATCACACAGATTACGTGGACTTCATCTGATTGAGAGTCTTTGCACACCCTAGGAAGTAACTTGTGGCAACCCTGAGCTTTGCTGTTAAGATTGACAATTTTTGGCCATCCTAGCCATTGCTATCTGTCACTAGTTAAAGTTTCCCAAATGTTAACCTGCTTGCATTTGAAACGGAACTGTCAGCTTCTGTGTCAGATCCTTTAATCTTCTGTGCATCTCTTGTCAGTGAGAAGTTGTTCTCAATAATAAAAGAGAATTATTTCCACCGTGTTTACTTTTGCAAGCAATCCCTCTTTAGTATCTTTTTTTCTGATTTAACCATGGCAGCGATTTCTCTGCCCCTGTGGCTCAACTCCCGTCCTCCCTGTGGCTCAGTTAACTTTGGAAGAACCTGCACATCAATATCAACAATACTTTGGGGATATTCAGTTATACCAAGACATCCAGGTTCTGCCATAGTGCTAATGATGTCTGCACCAAGAAATCCAGATACCCTCAGTTCTTTCAGCATGTTTCAACCCAACTCATTCCCTGAGGATTTTATTGAGACTCTCCTAGACTTGCATGAGATGAGGGTTGTTTCTTTTCTTAAGCTCCTCCCTTTCTTGTCCAGTCTGGTTAATCCTTAGTTTGTGAATAGGTTTTTATTGAATTTATCATTCTTTATATTTGTCATTTGCAAAGTGGTGAGATTTGCTACCTTTTTCTCTTAAGCTGAGCAAAGCTTTGGTGCTTGTTGAGTAGTCTTTAAGGCAGGTCATTTGTATGTGGAATTGGACTTCATATTTATAGATTGTTATAAATGGCTGTAACTTAGTAAAATTCAAGACAGGTCAACCTGAGGTCTTCAGAAAAACAGTTTGCAAGTACATCAGCAATTGAGGAACCTGTCTGTAGCTGAACATAACAACTATAAGTGATGAAATAAGCATTTGAAGTTCAAGATCCAGGAAAATAGAACAAAAAGAATCCACTTCTCAAATACTTTCTGATGGGAGAGAAGACACTGGTGACTCAAGGAGAACAGAATTAGCATTTTTTAAAATTAGCCAAGTGGTATTTTCACAAAAAACATATCAAGTAGTATCATGACTAACATATTTGAAAAATCTCTAGGGTATACAAACTCAGTGCTTAACTGCTTGGTATCCACAACAGCTGGTGCATTCACCTTCGAAACACCATATAAGCTTCAGCTACTAACCCTCATTCCTATGCTTTTTTCACAGATATCCTGCGAGCTAAAGGAAAACATTTACCTTCTCAAGGGAATTTTTGGTTAATAAATAGTTTTATTGAGAAGATGACAGTTTTGGAGAATCACAGTGGAAGACTGCCTAAAGGAAATCCAGCATCTTTTCTGTATCATAACAAGAGTTCTTTTCAAGCATCCATAATATTGGTAAAAGAAAATGGGAAGAGGAATACACGGCACTAATTAATAGGTGAGGGAGACGTCTGATATTTGATTTTGTTGAGCTGAGGTACAGGTTAAGAATTAGTGGACTTTTACATGTTTACTTTGGAAAAATCATATATTTTTAGTTATGCCTAATAAGTAAGAAGAAAAATGTGAAAGGGAAGCTATAAATCAGTATCTAAATAGAAAACAGTTTTATACAGTGAATGATACACTAATCAATATGAAGTTTCAATTTTGATATTAGAATTAATGAGCTCTGTCTTTTCTTCTTGGTAGATATTTAAGGCCCAACAAAGAATTAAATGGCAAAAGTAATTTCATTTTTATCAGCTCAGTTACTTCTTTTTTTAGACCTTTCCAATATCCAACTTATTTTGGTGGAAATACTAGTAGTTCTTTCATTAAATTTGTAAGAAAAAAAGTTGCAGAACATTTTTTGTAGGCATGATTTTTGATATATGGTTCCAGATGTAAGGAAACTGTATTGTATGTTCTGAGGTTTTCCTATTGAGCATTTCTGAAATTTCAGAAATGAACACTAAGTAGGTCTAAAAGATACAGTATGGGGTGCATGAGAGATGTTTTTGACACAATAGGGTCAGAGAAGTTAAAGACACATTCTTTGTTGGCAATTTTGGCAGAAATACTGAAACACAATGTGGGAACTGCAAACCTTATGACATTCAGTAAAATGTGAAAGGCTTCATGTCTGTAATATATGACTTGCTGTCATGTATATGAGTTGGTAGCTTTTACACAATATATAATGAATCTCACTTTTTTGTCTGAAGTTTGAAAAGATTTTCCCAGTTTAAATAACTCATACTTGAAGTGTGGTGTGAATTTAAAACTCCCTATTGTCCAAGCATAAAAAAGTCTATTTCATGATGTTACAAATAATAATTCTGTATTCTTACCTTAATGGGTCCGTATAAAATTGAAAACTATTTTGAGAAACCTTTGGTATCTAAATGAAGAATGTATAGAGGTATGTATAAAAGCAGGAAACCAATTTCCCAACTACGTCACTAGAACCGGAAGTTCTGTTATAGTTTCCCATTACTTTGCTGGGTCTTTTATTTTCTGCTCTTGTGGGTAGCAATAAATATAACACAACTAGACCTCTCTGCTTTTGTTAGCTGAGCTCTCCTGGCTTTCACTGTTGGAACATAGCACTGTGTTTTGGAAGAAAACACTGACATTTCAGCACCGTTTCAGAAAAAGGTCTGTAAACTTCTTCCTTATAATGGTGTTTTTAGTGTATTCAACAATATTTTCCCTTAGGGAAATGGGAAACTCCAATGCACTGAGTACGTTTTACTGGAAATGCCTATTTGACTGGGAGACGGGCTGTCTGCATGGCAGTAGGGAAGGAACCTAAACAGATAGGACAGTGAAAGCACTTAAAACCAGGTGTACTGGATCCAACCAAAGTCTTGTGTTCTGAATAAAGCAAATCCACCTCTGATATATACTATAGTGCTGTAGGAACATTACAGCAAGGCTTAATCTGAAACCTTGTCAGAAGAGAAGTCACAAGCGCCACAAAGCTGACTGGAGCACCTGATGCATGATGAGAGGCTGAGGGAGCTGGAACTGTTCAGCCTGGAGAAGGCTCAGGGGCTCTTATCAGTGTGAGGGGGGGAAGTAAAGAAGGTGGAACCAGACTCCTCAGCAGTGCCCAGTGAGGACAAGAAGCAATGGACACAAGTTGAAACACAAGAAAATCCGTTTAAACACAAGAAAACACTCTTGTATTATGATGGTGATCGACAACTGGAATAGGTCACACAGAGGGGTTGTGGAGTCTTCATCCTTGGCGACATTCAAAATTCAGATGGCTGTAGACCTCTGCCAACCCTGTTTTGAGCAGGGGGCTGGACTAGATGATTTCCCAAGCGCCTTCCCACCTCAACTGTCCTGGAAAGCTGCATGTAGATGAGCCAGGAATGTGAGCATCTGCTAATCTGGGTGGCACCAGTGCCTGCAACTCTTATCTACCTTTTCTGCTCTTCTTTCTGGTGCTTCCAGACCCAGACGTACCTCTTCATTTTCCATTTATACAGCCTTAGCACTTCAATTACAGATTTCTATACCCCAGAAGTCTTCAGTGTACTCCTTTGGATTTCCTGACTAAAGTCTGTATTCATGGGTTTAATAACCCTTGGTGAACTGATATTTTCTCTTATTAATTTGTCAAATTGCTTTTTGAACATATTTTATAGTTGGAGGCTTTTTCCTTCCACGACAGTGGATGGCAATTAATTTACAATAATCCTATAGGGGCTAAATTCTTCCTTTTGTTTGCTTTACAGCTGCTGCCCGGGAGTTTCCTTTGGCATCCCCTAGGTCTTGTGTCAGAAGAAATAACAAATAATGGGCCTGTATTAACCTTTCTATTCCAGTCATTTGAAGACTCTAGCATATCTTTCCAAACTGAAAAAGCACAGTCCATTTCCTCTCTTCCAGAAGTCACTCCATACTGCCGATCATCCTTCTTGCTTTTCTCTGTCCCTTTCCTGCTCTGCCACATGATTTTTGAGAGGTGGGAACTAAAGGTGTGCACAACACAGGTGGGCTGAGGTGCTGACTCATGGTATAACACTGTGTTGCTGCTTTGTTCTCTATTCCTTTCCTAAAAGCTCATAAAATTCCATTTTCTTCATGTGCCTTTACTGAGCACCACCGTCTGATGGACCTATCAACAAAAACATCTGAAACTCTTTCCTGTGTTGTAGTGAGCACTTATAAGCCCATAAAGGAGTTTTTCCCCTCTACATGGATTTATTTGCACTTATTAATATTGAATATTAGCTCTAATCTTATTTCCCAGTTCTTTTGCAATTCTTTGCAACCAGGCAGTTTTTATTGCCTGAATATTTTGGTACCATCACCAAACTTTATAGCTTCATTATTTTCTTCCTTTTCCAAATCATAGAAACAAAGAATCATAGAATGGTTTGGGTTAGAAGGGACCTTAGAGGTCATCTACTTCCAGCCCCCTGCCATGGGCAGGGACACGTTCCGTTAGTCCAGGTTACTCAGAATTCATCCAGCCTGGCCTTGAACACCTCCAGGGGTGGGGCATCCACAACCTCTCTGGGCAATCTGTTCCTGTGCCTCACCACGCTCACAATAAAGAATTTCTTCCTCATATGTAATCTAAACCTACTCTCCTTCAGTTTAAGGCCATTCCCCCTTTTCTCCAGGCTGAACAGCCCCAATTCTCTCAGCCTGTCTTTGTAGCATGAGTGCTCCAGCCTTCTGGTCGTCTTCGTGGCCCTCTTCTGGACTCATTCCAATAAGTCAATGTTTTTCTTGTGTTAGGGGCCCCAGAGATGAATGCAGTACTCCACGTGTGGTCTCAAAAGAGCAGAGTAGAGGAGGAAAATCACTTCCCTTGACCTGCTGGCCGAGCCTCTTTTGAAGCAGCCCAGGACACGATTGGCCTTCTGGGTTGAAAGTGCACACTGCTTTGTCATGTTGACTTCTCATCCACAAATGCCCCCAAGTTCTTCTCCCCAGAGCTACTCTAGATCCATTCTCTGCCCAGCCTGTACTTGTGATTGGGATTGCCCTGACACAGGTGCAGGACCTTGCCCTTGGTGTTGTTAACTTCATGAGGTTCACACAGCCCACCTCTCAAGCCTGTCAAGGACCCTCTGGATGTCATCCATTCTCTCCAACATGTCAACTGCACCATGCAGCCTTGGTGTTGTCAGCGAACTTGCTGAGTGTGCGCTCAATCCCACTGTATATATCACCTACAAAGATGATGGCAAGTTCCTGTCCCAATACCAACCCCAGAGGAACACCATTAGTCACTGCTTTCCACTTGGACACAGGCATTGACCACAGCTCTTTGAGTGTGACCATCATTATAGGTAAGTCAGATACCACAGTTTTCATCTTGTTTATTTTTTTGAAGATTCTGAACAGATCTGTACTTCATTACATCCCTTATGCTGAGGGGACCCAGACTGATCTTCCAGATTAACCCTATGTATATGCAACTGGTTGACAGGATCCCAAATTATTTCCTGCCAAGTTGCCCAATAAGCAAGTTGGACTTCCTGATTTTTACATTTCTAAGTTGCTCATACGCTTACTCTGAAAAGCACTGTCATGTTTACCATCTTTACTCACTATGATACTGACAGATATTCAGGTTGTAAGTTGTACCAGCTACTTGTTTGAGAATTTCATATCTGAATTTCCTTAGGACTCCTGAGCAAATGTCACCTGCCCAGGCCAATTTGTTATTGTTTTAGTCATTTATTCTAAGACCTTTTCTCCTGACTTTCCAATTTGAGACATTTCTTCCAGCCCATCCTCCTGAAATGAAAGAATCCTCTGTAAGTTTCTCAATAATGAATCACAGAGAGTGGCTTTTTTGCTTAATTGTATCTTCTGCAAGTGCTCCTATTAGACTGTGATCATCTATCAGCCCTAAAGGCTCTCTGGCAGGCTTTCTGCTTGTGATGTTTTAGAAATAGATTTTTGTTCTTAGTTTTTATTACTTTAGAGAGTTCTTTCTCACAGTCACTTTTGTCTTTTCTTACTCTGGTTTTACTTTTGACACGCCTTAATTTAACTGTTTTGTGGTTTTCTCCATTGTGTACGAACTGCACATTTTGAAGCATGCCTTCTTGTTTCTATTATTCCTTTTTATTTTGGTGTTTAGCTCTACAATTTTTTGCTCCCACTTTCTTCAACATGTCCAACCAACCATGTATTTTTTCAAAGTTGTCTGCAAACAACTCTGTACCACTTGTACCTTTTGTTGATTTTTTTTTTTTAACTTCTTTTTATCTAACCTACTAATTAATTGCTCCTGAGTGAGGTTTTTGGATTTCACATTTCAGTCCTCCAAGGACTTGGGTTGTGAGTACACCATGGTCAAAATTTTCAAGGGTAACAGAAATAGGTTGTGAGTACACCATGGTCAAAATTTTCAGAGGTAACATTTTGAATCTCTGCTGGGTTCAGAAATTATTCAACCAACTGCTTCTTTTTTTGTAAGTTCTCTGACCAGTTCCTTCAAGAACACAGTTACTGCAGCAAACAACAGTTGTCCATATAGCTGAGACCATCAAATTGTCTCACTCCTTTGTATTTTCTTTGCCTCCAGTGGCTCTGATCTCACTCAACATGTCTCCACTGACAGGTTGGTATTGTCATACTGTTTTTTCCAAAGTACCAAGAGACTCTAAACCCCTTGCTGTCAATGTTTAAACCCAGACATCCTAGATCAGCCTTTGCCCACTGTTAGATTTCTGACATTTGTATGGAAAGAAGTATTTACTTGGGGTCCTCTTTTCTATTTTGGTGTACACTGCATAAATGAGACTTTATTTCTGAGATGCTATTGAAAAGTCTTTTCTTCCTATCAGAATTTTATTGAAACCTGACCTAAATTATGTTTTTTCAAAGGATAGAGAGTTTTTATTACTTTCCCAGGGGAGGATGAGTTATTCCAATCTTTGTGGTCTTTCCACAGCCTTTCATTTTTAAACTCCCCTGACACTTTTCTAACTTTAAGTGCCTTCAACGTGATTTTTTTTTTTATGTAGACAAGAGGTTGTCTGTCCTCTGTCAACCTAGTTCAAAAGTATCCTTGATTACTAATTAAACCTCTTTCCTAATTAGTCCCTCTTCCCTGATCAGAGAGAGAGAGCAGTTAAACAAGGTACTAATTTATAGTGCATTTGAATAATTATGTATTAGTTGTCTAGGTTAGTGCACATCTTCTGTTAAACAAACATCTGTTGCAACAGTGGAGTGGAATCTGTTCTCTCCTGGGGTGGAAAGGGTTGGACCAGAACTCAAATTATGGCTATCAGCCTGAACTAGTCATGTTGCTCGCAGCACAACTGGTTTGTTCAGAGATATCTCTGTTATTTCTACAGGACAATGCACTGGTTTATGTAATCACACCATGAATTCCTTATAGAGTACATGAGTAAAGGCAAATATCCAAAATGGGGTTCACAGTCATCAGTGGTTTTATGAGTAGTTTCCAAGCAGGAAGTAATTTAAATCGAACAATAGGAAATACAGAGAAGATAATGAGATTGAGAAATATGTTTCTCAGTAAATAATATAAACTTAAAGCTGGTAGATGGTGCCTCTGTGGGACCATTCACAATTCAGAAAATTCCTCTGCAGTTTGTTACCCATGACCATCTATTGAATGTCTTAGATGTAGCAAAAGCACTTGACATGAGATCAAGGATGTAGAAATGCAATGGTCATTTTAATTATATATACATTTGCAGGATATCCCAAAGGCTTACATAATAAATTATTATTACACAGCATTGCAAGAATTTCATACATGCACTGACTTCTTTTTAATTGACAGGCATCCTATGAGATGAGAAATTTGACTGTCATCATAGGTGAATCTGGAAGTAGGAATTTTCAGAGAAAGCACCCCTGGCCCATGAATGAAGACAGAACTATGGACATCTTTTTTATTATTTTTTAAGTATCAATTCATATTGCAGTCAGCACAGATGTGAAGATTTGGCCTATTCTTTCCAACTCTGAAGTATCTACCTCAATTCTGCCTTAATAGAAAAGATCAAAATTATGTGTGAAACCTATCTGAAAAAAATTTGATCCATTTGAAACTGTTTATGATGACAAAAACCGTCTGGCTGGAAATGTAATTGTGTGTCTTCACCATAGGTGCTCCTCCTGGAGGTAGATATAATTCCTTAAACTTTTATCTCACTAACTGTTGCAATAAGTAATGAAGGCTGAACAAGATTAAAAGATCTGGGAATATAATTCATTATTCTAGGGCATGTACGTTCAGTAAATGTCCAAAAACATCTGCAAAATATTTTTCAAATGAATGAACAAAATGTCACTGAATGTTGCAGTGAAGGAGAAAATGAGAGTTCATTTCCAGGCTCAACCTGGCTTGCTGCTTCCTTGTAATAAGAGACCATTTCAACACAGGCAGCTTATAAATAAAGTGTTCTCATTGAATGTGGAAAATATTGCACACGTTGTGTAATGTATATGTTAAATAAAAAAAGTCTCCCTTGTTGGATTGGCAGCTTGAGACTGCTCCATTAGCTCAACAGCAGAGTTGTGGGCCCCTTGGCCCTATCCCATCAACCCTAGCTTGGCTTGGGAAGTTAATTTTGAATTTGGCATGGGCACAAATTTATTTAAGGCAATGTTTGTTAGGTTCTAGCTGGTGGAAAATATCGTATTTGATGCCCAAATTGTGACCTCCTGTGTGGAACTCCAGCAATGACTTAAAACTAAGAACAGGAGAAAATATAAAGTGTAGATATAGATGTACTTCAGTGGTTTCAGCTACTATGGCTTCAGCCAGCTAGAACACTCAGCCATAGAACCAACAAGATAAAATCCTAGTCCTACAAGTTCCTGTGTGACTGGGCCTTAAAATTCCTGATCAGTAAAAGAACTTTGTACTGAATTTACTAGACTTAAGGGGTTAACAGAGTAAGATTTTTCTGGATCTAAGTTGCTCCAAATTAATTTTTATTTCCCTTTCAGTCAGAGTTGGCTGTCAGGTACTTTCAAGGACTTTTCTTTAAGCATGTACAATTTTCTCTTCCCTTTTATTAAAAAGAAATTGATGGTGTTTCTGCACTACTAGCTCTATCTACCCTTCAGCAATTTTGCCCTCTTGCCTAGCTCTTTATTCTGTAGATGACTAATATTGTCTCTCCTCATCTTTCTCACCCTCTTCTTGCTTCCAGCTCTCATAAACACTGTCATTGCCTGGATTTCTGTGGCCCACATAGCCTTTGACCAGACTAACAGTGTTACAGAACTACGATACCATTGCTGGGGAAGCAAAGCAACTTTAATAACAAGATCCTTTTTATGAGAGATGGTAATCTTTCTGGGAAAGAACAAATAAACTTCCTCTTTGTTTTGAAATTTCTTCTGTTTATTTTCAGCTAAACCCCATATTTTTCTAATGTTGTTAATATTTTCAGGTACCTTTCTTATTTTTTTATGGTTGCTATGACTTTAACATTCATCAAAGCTGAATAGCTAAAATTGATTTGGTTTAGACATAGCAATAGAGTGAGTCATGTCAGTAAACTTGTTCAACCATTTACTGAAGTCTGGAGCCTTATGTGCGTTTGCAGTACACATATGCTTCAGAGGAACTTTGTTTAAAGGCTGCCCTAACAAAGATATTCTTTTGGGTCCCTCTCCACTTGTGACTTATTCTTGCTACCGTTGAACAGTTGTGACTTTCCTCTAGTTTCTGGCATCCACAACTTGGTGAAAGAGCCCAAGGGTAAAGTTTGGTTTGGGAAGGAGTAAATAAGAGCAGCACCCAAGTTGCCTTTGTACCCTTGAAACTGGAGTTAAGTTGGAGAAAAATATAGGTAACATTCTGACTAGCAGGTCAGACAACTTAATATATTGACATGTTCTTGAAAGAAATACAAGTCACGTGGGCTGTATTGGTTCCCCATGAGAAACCACATTTGTGTGTTATGATGTCAGAGATAAAGATGCCAAACTTGCACTCTGTCATGCATTATTCCAGCATGTCAACCTTGGTTTTTTGAAAATTAGGGAAAAGCCTTGCTTAGAAATAATCTTATGTTTATTTAACTAAAATTCTAACAACTTGTTTCAAGGTGAAATCAGCTATATTTTTCTTCTTTCAAAGAAACAGAAGACAAACTGTATCATTTGAATGTCATATGGCTGAAACACTTAAAGGTCGATTATGTCTGTGTCATGGTTGCTACAAATGACTCTTGCTCAGATACACTGTCAAAAGATTCAAGAACATAAAAATATTTTTTTAGTACTGCAGAGGCACAGATGGGGTAGTTATAGTTGTTCTGGAAAGCATGTATCTGAATTTCATGAATCTTGTTCATTCAACCATACTTTTCTAGGAAAAAGACACACTGTCCCTGTGAGTGCCCAGTTTTTTCAAGCCCAGTTATCCTAACTACATGTACAAAGAACTACAAATAGACTAGAAGTCAGCTCTAGCAATATTTTTAATTTGGTGGTCAGTAAATTATAGGAAATGCTCTTCCACTAATCTTGCCAATACATTTCCACAAACTTTCTCCCAGTAACCACATTACTTCTGCTACCCAAATCACTGTAGTTTCTTGGACTGCATTTCCGAGTGGATGACTGGTGGCTGTTGTAGAATCTTTTCAAATGTAGAGTAGCTGAATTGATGGATGGGTGTCAGTAACGTGGCTGATTCTTGGTGGCAGAAAATCCCTGTGAAGTGCTTGAACATAAAGACTTGCAAAAATAAGCAATGGTAAAACACCATTATATTGGCTTTTCCTAGTGAGACTGCTATAATAAAAGCATATGGAAAGCATGGCTTGCATCTTCCTGTTGAACGGTAACTGTAATTATTGTTGCTTTTGAACCAAGGTATACCTATAAAATTGCATTCACTAGTGGTTCCAGGGAACATGGAAGTTTGAGCAGTTTGAAGAACATCTGAGATGCAATTTACATGTATGCTGATATAATGAAAAATGAGAAGCCTTATGAATATTGCATGTGGATTTAGCAAATAACCTTGAACTCTTGTAGCCTTTTCAGCAGAATTGGTATATAACAATATATATTATCTGAGACAAATTATTTTCTTGTGATGTGTCTGTCACAAAGACAGCATAGTTGAGTTTCTGAATACAAAGAGTAAATATTAATAGCCAGAGCTCAGGAGAACTCTGTGGATTTGCTCAGGCTATCATCTCAGGATCTGAAGCTTGAAGAAGATACCAATGCAATCTGATGCAAAGTGAAACAGCTGAGTTTTGCACACTGCACCTCAGATATGTGTGGGGACCCACTGAAGCAATGGCAGCTGTAGTGAAACACTTTTGAAAGCAACCTTTAGCTAGTCTAGCTACTTTTCAGTATGTCGCTTATGTAAAAAGCCATCTTTGTACAGATTCAGTAGTATTCTTTGGCACACTGACATTTTCTTAAATTATGTCTTTTGCATTTAATATTTATGTGGAATCTGTTTGTATGTTAACAGTGTTTGTCATGGGCCAGCTTCAAAAGGTTTGGAATTCCAGATTCAGTTAAGCATTTAAAAGGTCAGAGGCTTGTCCAAGGCTTATCCAACCTCTCAAATATGAAAACCCAGAGTGGAAACAGTCTGATGGGAATAACATATTGCCCTCAAATGGAACCTGTCTTGTAACCCCTTTTGTTTCTTTTTTTTTTTTTCTCACCTCCATTTCCTCCTTTCTATGCCATTCCTGAAGTAGGATGATCCCTTAGACCAGGCCTTAATGCCCTCTTCAGTCATACATTTCCTAAGGACTGATACTTCTACAAATCCCACAGGTGGTAAATCAGGTCTGCTGTACTCAAGTTTCTATCATTCTCCCCAGGACTGTTTTATATCTGCTGCATTATGCAATTTTTGTGCTGTTTTATTATTTTTTACATAAATGTGTGATTGAAGGAATACATCTTATTCCTGGAGTGGAAAGCCAATAAGGCTGGTGGCTCCTGCATCCAGCAGAGCATTTTTGTAGTTCTGTAGAGGCTGCAAAGGAAATTGTGTCTCCTGTCCAAGAAAGTTTGCCCTTACCATAGGCAACTCAATTGTTCCACTGGGAAAACACTGGGAAAGCACTCTCCACTCTCCAGTATTATTTTGATGTGGATGAGAGAAAGAGCAAAAGAACAAAATGAAATAAAAATTAAAAAAATATTTCTTTTCTCAGGCTATCTATTTTTTTTTCCTGATATTTTCTATTTAAGGTAGAAATAATGGTGAGAGAAATTCCTTGGTGACATCTTGGTGCTTTCACCTGGGGCCACTTGTAATAGAGGAAAAGACAACTCTTTAAAGGCTCAGTTAGGTTCAATTCAGGATTATTATAAGTTTTGGATGAATTTGAAATCCACATCTGAATACACTCAGTCTTTGGTGAATTTGAATTCTCTCTTTGAAATCCAAATTATTGGCAGTCCTTTCTCCTCATAAAAAAAAAAAAAAAAAGCTGGCACAAAGTATCTCAGAACAGCAAGGCATTTAAAACCTGATTCAGCACTTTACCAGATGAAATTGTGTCTGGGGAGGTCAAAGACTGCCACGTGGGATAGGAGTGCTCCTCTGTTTTTCTGCCTAATAGGGGCAAACAACCTCTTACCTGTTCTGCTCTTCCTTGCTCTACCTCATTTCTCCTTCATTCTCCTGGCAGGGCTAGGATGATGATGGGTAGATTTTTAATGCTGATTATTTTCTAGTGGGTTTTTTTGTTTGTTTCAGTTGTTCTTTTTGTCATTCCAAAAACCCATGTGATTCCAGGTTTTGCCTGCCGTGCAGGGTCAGCAAAGAGAACAGAGGGAAACTATGGGCACAGTGAGAAAACAGCACCCAAGTGGAAACAACCATCATGTCTATTTTCTTTAATAAAATGCTTTATTCTCTGAGACCATATAAAAAAATAGAGTGTCACAAGTTTCATGAATAAGTTCTCAAAGAAAGTGTAATTAGGAAAATTGTTCTGTTGCTCATATTTGTTTTTCTCTTCTGCCTGAGTGATAGCCTTAAACCTATGTGAATTACCATGACTGAGAAGGCCTGCCAAGCTCTCTTTCTTAATAGTAGTAAAATGTGTCTGGAATCTGCTCTGTATGAGGAAAGCACAGACAGTGCTGTTCCTCCAACTCTCCCAAACTAGTTTGGTAAATAAAATATGTGACCTTAAAAGGGGGAAAAAAAAAATAAAGGAAAAAAGGATGCCGCCATCAGGCAGGCTACTTTAAGGAATGGACACACACCAATGAGTCCATGGTCATCCACAAATTATATCATATTTTTAAAAGGTTACTTTACTAAAATATTTGTGACAGAAATGTGGGCGCCCATAATAAGTGTGGTATGCTGCCCAAAGAATGCATATTTTTAAAAAATGGACCAAGTAGTAGGAAATTTGTGGCCATATACTTGTTTCCTGGTTTAGACTCAGAAACTCACTGCTGTAAACTGCACAGATCTGTTGACTTCTACTTTATAACAACTGAAAACAGGGTCTAGAAGGAGTCTAAGCAGGGTTTGAAACCTCGCTTCTGTCTGCAATGTTTTTCATCTTTCTATACAGGACAAACACCAAAACTGTATCTGAAAGAGGGAATTACATAGGGAATTGCTACCCCATGGTAGCAGGCATGGGGTTGACCCAGGCTAATTTACTCCCTTACACATGTGTGCTCTGGAAAGGCTGTTTTGAAAGGGTTTTTTTGGTTTTTGTTTTGTTGGACTTTTTGAGGCAGAGGTGAGAAATCGTTTTGGAGATTTTAGTGGTGTTTCCAGATACAACAGTCCCTGCTTTAGCCTTAGGTGGGGGAGTTTTCCATTTCCCTTTCAGCTTATATTAAATTACTTTGCTTTCTTGTCATAGGCATAATCCTTTGATGAGAAAACCTTGACGGCATTTCAAAAGAGGAAGAAAACCCGCCTCTGCAGAGTCACCAGAGACTTTGGCTATTACTAATTGATTCTACATGGAGAGCACGCAGTGGTGACAGCCATCAGTCTGAAATCGTGAGACAAAGAGTTTTAGACCTTCTTTGAAGTACTGTGTGCAGGAGCTCTTGGAAATGTAAAAGTTTCTCTTTGCCTGCTGAGGTCTTCTGTGCCACAGGTCATGTCAGGGTGATTTGTTCTATGCATGTTGGGAAGGATAAAGATGGAGGGATAAGGATCTTGGGGAGACCGCCTGGGTGTGTAGCACTAAACTCACTGCTTAGGTGGGTGGGAGGTGGTGAGGCCACTCGACCCTAAAATTTTTCTCAATTTTGAAGCAATCCATGGAATGACCTTGTGATGCCCCTACCTAAGGCTTTGATTTCACTTAGAAATCTGTCCAGTGGAACAGTTGGCTGCAAGTGCAAAACTATCATTTTTCTTGCCTGGTGCTGATAAGTGAGATTCCCAGTGAGGAACAGAACTATGCTCTCATTAATTCAACCTGTGTACCAGGCATGGGAAGCATAAAAGTGGTGGGAGAAGAGCAACTTCTGGCAGGAGTGAATGGTACAGATACGGAGGCGGAGGAGGCAAGCACACCAGCAAGGCTGTTGGGGCAGTTGCTCCCCAGTGCCAGCAGTATTGGCTGCAACAGTGGGCACAGGCAGCCCAGTGCACTGCAGAGATTGCCCCAGGTCTCAGTAGATGCAACCCAGACTGCATTCTGCTCACCCATGGCAAGTCCAGGTCTCTACTGGAATTTGCAAGAGGGTTCTCCACTGTTCTCTTCTGCAGCTTTGATAGCAAAGGTTTCCCCAACCTGGTACAGAGTTTGCAGGGTCCTTTTGGTCTGCTCCTGTCCTCTTTGTTTTTTTTACAAGGTAATGAAATCATCATTCTCTGGAAAAAATTGATGCCATCCTACCTGCTCTCTGCTGCAGCCTCATGTAGTACAGTAGCAATTTATGTGCCCTTGGGCAATATCTTTACAGGATGGGCACCGTCCATGGCAGCAGATCAAACCTACACATTCCATGGAAAGTTGTACTCCATCTTCCCTACTCTTCTCTGAGTGATCCAGACATGTACCCCCAGAGACATCTACACGAGGGTGCAGGAGACTGGGGAGGGACAAGCATCTTGCTGCTCCAGTAGGCCTGTTTGCTGGTGTAATCCAATGTGCTGTGACAGCCCTTTGCTGGGCTAGCAAAGAAAACAAATACTTTTAAGAAATTGCTGCTGATCCAAGAGATGAAAATGAGAAGCTGATAATAGTGAAAGGTTATGAAAGGCACAGGATGATAATGCAGTACCTTGGCAGCCTCCTCTCAAAACAAAACAGGACATTCCTGGCACACCAGGTAACATTTTGCTTTTGAGTTACTGCCACAATAGGCTTATTAACTTCTAAAACTGAAACAAAACCCCCAGGCCCCATTTTGAAGACCAGATAGCAAAAAATTCAGATGTCCTGTATTTGTTAACAGGGACTCCTGTAAGTACGGAGAGTGTTATGTTTAATGGGGTCTGACCTTTAGCTTTTGAGTTTGCATTTGTTCATTGTACATTAATTATTCTGTATAGTTAATCTTGAATGAAGCTATAAATTCCATGTTTGTCTTCATATGACTTAAGCACGTATTTTGAGAGAAATATCATTGAACATTGGGAGGCTTAGAAAATGGATTTATGCTTGAAAATGGAGTTTGTGGGGAAGGAATAACTGATTAGACTTAACAGTCTTGCATGATTTCAAAATCTAGATTTGAACCCATACATAAAAAACGTTTGTCTTGGACTCATTTCGAGTAGGTTTTTATTTCTTGTGAATGGCATGATTTAAGAAGTTCCTTTCCAATCAGTAAACTTGGAATTAACCACAGCAGTCACATCTCAGGAGCCTCAGAGTTCAACTGAAAGGTGTTTTCAACAGCAGTATTCAAAATTATCCTTGTTTGGCGACTACCTCTTCTGAGCTTTGCTAGCATTATTAAAAATAGCACAGGCTGTGGCAGCTGTGTCATGGACAGAGTATGTCAATACCCAAGGTTTTCAATGAATAGGAGATTTTGATGTTTTGTGGTTTCATCTTCTGCAACAAATAAATTAGTAAGTAAGCTTAGCAAAACTGAACATTAATTATTATTTTTATTCCTACTAATATTTTCATTTGACTTCTCCAGCCAAAAATCCAACCATTTACACAGCTCTGATTCTGATTATGTGAGATTTCTTTTACAAAAGTATTTGCTTTTTATGGTATTTTATTTATTTATGTTAGTAAAAAAGCTAAAATGCCTTGCCTGAAAGAGAAAATATTTGGATTGGAATTGAAGTTCTTTGCTATCCTGTAGGCATGAGAGTTATGTCTGTTGGTAGGCTCTGCAGCCAGATGGCATTCAATGCACTCTTCAACCGGACCTTTTCCAAATAGCCCCTCTGAAAAAGGGGAAACTCTTTTACAAGAACTTACCAGGTGAAAGTCCACGAGTATTAAGGCATTGTGTTTTCACTGTGTGTTTGACTTTGCTTGACTATTGGAATCGGTTCTGAAATATTTAGGATTGTTTCTAAAGCAAAAATTTTGGAAACATAACACTTTTTTCTAACAAGCTGTAGGGGAAAACTTCCAACCTTCTGTTTGAATTATTTGCAGTTAAGTAGGTAAAGACAACGTGATTTTTTAATAAACCCATAAAATATGTTGATAGTAAAGATGTAAAGATAGATTTCCCAAGAGCAAAATGAAAGGAGTAAAAATTGGCATGTGTAAAGATCTGTCTCAGTTAATCAAGCATGGTTTTAAACAATACATTTTGGTTCCTTAATTTTTCCACTATGGAAAGCAACTCCTTTTTAATGTTAATGAGAATGCACTTTATATTGCAACCTCCACATACTCACGTGTGTGACTGTTATGTTTCTGGAAATAACTCCCCTTCAAAAATTCAGAAGTAATTTTTGAGAGTAGGTTAAAGCTCCACAGTCCTTGCAGAGCACTTGCAACCAGTTCAGTACAAGCTACGTTTACCTTTTGAGATTTATCTATTATAGCATTTATGGGTGATGACATCATTACATCTGGTTTCTCCACAGTGTCAATAAGAAAATTGCTCTCTGACTCTGGAGAGGCTTTACCTTTCCAAGCTTGCAGATGACCAGGGATTTTTTACCCTACCCATCACAGCGGATGGGTAGGTGGACTGCACCATGCCTCAGGGAGGTCACATTCAACTTTCAGCCTTGTGGTGACTTCCTGGTCCAGCCCATGCCATGCAAATGTGGGATGTGTCTCACCATGTCCTCTGATGTATGTGTTTTGACAAGAGCTTCAGGAAGGCTGGGGGGCAATGGAGAACCCACCACCTCACCTGACAAGGCGGGAGCTGTCATTGAGCTGAGGGCTGGGATGGGCAATACCTTGGAGATCTGTCTCTTTCTCCTCAACTCATTTTATATTGTCGTGCGCTTTTTGCAGTCTCTTGGGAAAACAGGCAGAGAGGAGAAGGCTGATAAAATAGTCCCTTCAAAGCTCCCCATATTTCATGTTGGTTTTATTGCTATTAGGGACTTTGACATGAGAGACATGTCATTCTCTGTCTTTTTCTGCCCAGCAGGAGAGTACGAACAAACCATTGAAAGAAATTTTGCAAAAAAATATTATTTTTGGCCTAATTTTATGAAGGATTACATTACTGTGGCATGTTTCCTTGTGGTCCCCTTGGGAAACTAGAAAGAAATCAGTATTTTTGAGTGTTATAGCTGGAAATAGAGCATAAGGTACTGACTGTGACATGAAAATTGCCCTTGTTGGGACTCAAGATACCTTTGCCTCTACCTAAATCAATATAGCATGGCAAACTCTGGAGAGCCACTGATGTAGTTCCTGGTTTGGGAGACAATGATGGCTGATAGTTGTTAGAATGGGGAAACTGCTACTTTTACCCTTAAAAGCTGGATCCCTGAGCAGATCCAAGAGCAGCAGCCTACAAAGGGATTACAAAGAGGGTGATACTGGAGCTGGGACTCCAGCCTTCATTGCTTTGACTGAATCATATTCAGTTGCTTCCTGAAGTCCAACCTGGGCCTAGTTCCATCTTCCATTTATGATTCGTTGATTTAATTCACACAGGCTTTCGGCTCCCCAGCAAATGCCTGCTGATATTAAAGGAAATCCTCCCCTTGATGTAAACAGACTTTGTGTCAGTCTCCTGAGGCACATGGACTAAAATGATTCCTGATGCCCTCGGGAGAAAGTGTGTTGGAGGGAAAGATTTTCCCATGCCACCTGCCTAAGGTTGGCACCTTGATTTTCTGTGGTGCTCAAAAAAAAAGGCCTTTGAACATGTCTTATTGTCTCTGTTAGAAGCTTTTCTCCCACCTTGGAGACATCAGCTTCTTCATATCCCTTGTGGAACTCACAGAGAACTTCTGCCAATTCATGTATTATAAATTGAGTTTGATTATGAGCTACAGTTTGTCAGAATACTGAACAAACCTTATAAAGTAGAAGTTTTCACTAAGCAATTACCGAAAACCAAAGTTGTAGATAATTTCACAATAAGTAAACATTCTTGAACAATTAATTATCAAGATAATAACATAATATTATTTAAATTATACTGGCTGAGCTGTAACATATGTTTCCCTTCTTAAATTATTAATCATCAATACACCACAGAAAACAAATCTTGTGTATTTTTGTGACATATCAACTAATTTGAGCTGACTTTCTTGACACTGTTTGTTATTAGAGATTTCTGAATGATCAGTAACTGCTTCCTCATTCGTTGCACATATTTTTGAAACCATTCAAAAAAAACCCGGAAGGTGTGTACCCAAAGCCTCATTTGTGCATGTGATTGATGGTGAAATTACGCAGAATGGCAAGTTTCACTCTAGATTTTTTGGTAAAGCAAGAAAAGTACAAAGATCAGGCTAATTTGCAGATCTGAGCATTTAAACTGCCTTAATGCTGTGCAAGTCTTACTTTACCCAAATCTCAACTGACATGCTTTTGATTTCTACCTGTAGGCTACCAACAGTTTCTTGGGGTAAAAACTAACAAGTCAGTTCTGTTTTAGTCACTTTCACAAAGCCAGAGGCATTTGTACCTGTGAATGGAGAGGAAAGACTGAACTAGAGTTAAGAATCTAGGAATGGAGGCAACTGCATTGACAACGAACTCATAAGTTCTGTTGTGAGCTTCAACCCAGCTATTACACTGGCTCATTGCTCCCTTGTAAAAGTCTCAAAGAGCAGAACTCCAGAGCTCTGTCGCTCTCACTCCCACATCTCTTCTGCATAAAGCAATAATCCTTTCACAGCACTGACTTTAGGAGGATGACCTTGCTCCTCCTCTCCTTGCTATCTGACATAGACACGTGGAGTTTCTGTCTGCAATAAGCAGTGGGAAATTGCTCCTGTCAGACCTCAACTGACCTCTTTGGGAAGCGGGTTTCTATCCTCCCCCATCTGTCCCGGACATTTGTTTTATTTAGGGATCACCAATAGACTCAGTGGTGTCTAAGAGTGGTTTACCTCTGCTGCCTCTGAGCCCTTACAACTGGGTGATGGGGATGGCGAGACTCCATATGGCACAACTGGTGTTCCCTCCAAGAGCCCCTCAGAGCAGCCACACATGGTTGCTGGCTCTGCGTCTGGGCTGCCCCTTTGTGTTGACAATCTCCAGATGGGTACAGAAGAGAAGTGGAGGAACACTAGGACCACATCATCTTCTTTGACTTGGACTTATATTTTGTAGTCTCAGATCTCCATCTGCTCCTCAGTATCCTTCCAGATTCAGGCCTCTGTCCCTTGTGTACTGACCTGTACAGAGAGATGATCTGGTGACAGCAACTGCAATGAACCAGCACAGATCTTAAGCTCCAACCCAGCCACACTCCTTCTCTGCTTGACGGGCTGATATTGCTTCTGCTGATCTCAACTACAGCAACTTTTTGTTCTATTTTAACGGTAACAAAAAAAAGTAAAAAACATTCTCAAATTGCCCATCCCTTGCCCATTATCATGCCTGTGTCTTTGCAAACTGCAAAGCCAAACCAAGGCTGTTGAAACTGCTCGTTAGAACTGTCTGTGCCACATTGCACGGCAGCTGCACTATTCGTGGTGAAGTGATTAAGTGGATTTTGGAGCTCGGTAATGGAATGCAGATACTTGGACCTCTAGGTTATTTGTTCCAGTAGTCTTGGTCAGCTGTAACCAGAAGTTAGTGATTAGCAGATATTATTGTCCATTTAAAACAAATAGGCAGTAACAGCTCCATTCCCAATGGTTCAGCTGTCTCATCTAAAAAGCTAAATTTTCAGGCAAGTGGTACTCTTGTGCCTCATCCAGTAGAGCTTTAAAATACACTGGAGGCCCTACATTATTTGTTTGTTTATTTATTTCAGTTGTGTCATGGAGCAGAATTCCCCAGAAATGTGTATGAACCTAAAAAGGCCACATGGAACGGAGTTTAGTTTCGTTTTCAACTGAATGTAAAAAAAAATCACATCCAAAATTTCTACTGCTTGTCTTTTGGGCCCATTTATTATTAGTTTTCACCAAGAAGTGTCCTCAAGCAGGCACAGCTGCTAAATTGGGGAGCTTTCAGCACTAGGGGGTGGACTGTTTATCTGTCCTTCCAGGTTTGGCCCACAAAACAAAAAGGTTTCAGGAGGTCAAGCAGAGATTTAGAGTCTTAAATCAGGAAGAGGGATTTTGTGGGACTGGTACTGATGTGCTTCCAATGTTTCAATGTACCATACGGTAGGAGGAGGAAAGAAACAGGGCTGAGCTTGGCCTCAGCATGGGGACCATGCCAGGGTCTTAGGCTTATGCAGGCTTAATGCTGAAAGTCACTCCAAAAGGCTTACTCTAGAAATGGGCAGTGGGTATGTGATTTAGTGTGACCTTGAGGTCAGCCCTTATTCTAAGTGTGCCCCATGTCTTTGAGTACCTAAGTATTTTTGAAAAATCTGTGCATCATTAATTTTCTCTACTGAGTTTGCCATGCAAAAGGTTGGCAGATGCTTGAGGATTACCAAAAATCACCAGTGCTAAGGAGTCTATGGCTAGGCTGACTTCACCCAAACGCAAGTCTTTCAGCCACAGATACAGTCGTTCATGATCAGGGCGGATCTAGACCGACAGAGCAATCCTGAGCTTTAGCCTTTGGCAGATAAACAGACACTGGCAGGCTCAAAGTTGTCACTGTAACTCTTTTAATCAATACAAAATTTATTCAAAAATTTTAGAATGAGGAAAATAATCAAAGGAAGATAAACATTAACAATTTGATTCTAGGTGGTTAAGATGTCATTCTCTTTCAATCAGCTACATCTGGGATATTGAGTTCAATTGTAGGGCCCACTTTACCTGAAATATATTGAAATGCTAACCAGAGTTCAGAAAACAGTGTTACAATTAATCACAGGGAGGTAAGACACCAATAGACAGATAACTGCAATAAATAAGGAAAATTTCATGGACAGAGGAAAAGGACTTAATCTATAGAAGCAAAATTTAAAAAAAAAAAATTTTGGGATGAGCAGCAGAATATCACAGAAACTACTTCCGAGAGCAAAAATGTTGTAAAGAATAAAGTAGAACCCAAACAAAAGTGTAAATTTTAGTAGCTCTTTCTCCTTTGTATTCTCTCTGATTTATATCAAACATCCAACACAGCAATAACAGTATCTCCCTCTCTCAAAGGTCAGAGATGAAATAGGGATGGATTTTCAAACTGCAAAATACTGAAGCCTGTCAAACAGACTACTTGAATGTGCCCTTATACGACCTGAATAGAATTTCACAGACCTCTAACAGGAGCATAGGTACAAATCTGGGACTTGGTAAATCTTGCACTGAAAACCACACATCAATTTGTTTCAACAGCTGATGGATAAAAAAGTGTAAGAATCTGCAATCCTGGTGTTAGGAATGAGCATATAGAGATGAGTGGTTGGTTCTGTGTGTTTAGTCATTTCGGGACCTCAATCTCTGTTCACCAAAGATGGTCCTAAGGCTGAGATCACCAATCCGACTTCGCTTGTCTCTGCATCAATCTGGAAGGAAGCATGGTCCCTGATGTAAAGACCACTGCTTTATTTAGTAAACCGTGTAATCCTCTTGTGTAACATGAGCAATAATATCACATTACATACGCTGTAACTAACAAATTACCAAGATTGATATTGTAAATCCATAGAGAGAATGATAATTTACTACCCCCCTGTAAAGCATTTATATAATCCAAGCTGCAATTCCTAGCACAGAAGCAGAAAATGACATCATTAAGCAATTATTGCAAACATAATTTTCATTTCTGCAGACGTTGTTCTTTTTTAACCTAGTTTTTCAGTCGCAGTTTAGCCAAAGACCACTAATAAATGCAAACAGCCTCTCAGAAAAACTGAAGTGTTAACTTGTTATACAGCTGCTAGGAAGAAAAAACTTTGTGATTTTTAATACACGATTTAATCTTAACATCCACATATTTCAAATGGGCAATAATACCTCACAGCCTAGAAAGAAGACTGATGAACAAAACCAAGTATATTTTCTGTTCTATATTAAAAAGAGATGGTAGAAAGATGATTCAGGTTTTATATTTTTCCTGTTTGTAGGGTAGGAGTCAATGTTACTACAGCAGTGTTTGGGAAGATATGCTCTAGTAGTTCCCAACTGGGCCCAAAATCAAGATAGAACACACTGTGAGTAGGAGAAGAAGCATTAGCAATAAAAATAAATCTTTTAGACAGAGATGTGTGAAAATGTGTGTGCAGTTTCACGGCCCTTGGATTGCCACAGCCCAATCCTTAACCAGTGTTTGCAATAAGTAAGTGTGGGCTGTTGAGCAAGAATCAACCCAAGCCACCATGCTGCTTCCTCTGATTCTTCAATTACCTTCTTTCTTCTCACTCACAGGCATCGAAGTGGATCTCTATACATTTGGAGCCAAAACATTCCAAATCTGATCACTGCAGAAGTGGATTAGAGTATCTGAACACTGAAAGATATACACACGCTCTTAGAATTACAGGATGACTTTCCTGGGTCGTTCCATCTCTTCTGGACAAACCTACACTGAGATGTTATTGCACATGCCCTGTTCTTGTCTAGCATCTCTGTTTGTTGTCAGCTGGGGCAGGTGATAGGAACAACAATGCTTCCTACATTTCTGCAGGAAACAGTGTGTCTTTGGGATAAAAATGAACAAATTTGATTATTTCTTACAAAAACCAGTAACTGATCTTGATTATTTCCCAGCAATAATTTTGCAGGTACACATGTAAGCATAAACTCAGATGCTATTTAAATTAATATTTTTTTTACAGCAGACTAAAACAGCTTTAAAGAAGTTATTTGCCAGTAGTTAAGTTCTAACCTTTCCCCTTATCTCTGACTAAGGGACAGCTCCTGTGCACAGTTCAGTGACAGCCTTCAAGCAGTCCTGTATAGGAGAATGACATATTTCAGAAGAATGAATGCTGAAGAAGAGAAATGTAGGGTTTGTTTCTGACTCTACAGCTGAATTCAAGCTGATTAGTTTACCTCTCTGTGCCTTGATTCTTTCCCTAAGCTTTTCTTTTAAAATTTACATTCTTTAGGATATGGGTTTCTGTCTTACTATGCATTAATATGGACCCCAGTGAAATAGTTTCTCAATCTAAGAGTTATACACAGGTAGGAGTAAATCCCAATGTTATTGCAGCCAAATTACCAGTGGTATTTCTTTGTCCTCCTCCCCTTCCACCTCGATTTTTAACTGCTATAAACACCCCTTCTGTACGTATATCTCAGCATGGAGGTGGCAAGTGGTTTTTGTTCTTCTTGCAAGACACAATATATTTTCTAATCCTACACTTGCTCTTCTGGAATTACTGAAATGGGTAAAAGTTTACAAATCTCAAGTGAAACATATTTAGTATGAAAAAAAGAGAAGAAATTGCTCTTAATAGAGTTGTGGAACAGTTCAGACAGAAAGTGCTGATTTGACAAGTCAGATCTATGTGTGAATTTGCTGTCTAACACTATCCTAACAACGTTGTCACTCCTGTCACTGATAATATAACCAAGGACAAGATCTGAAGAGGTAAGGCATGCATTTCCTAGGTCTTTAGGCTTAGGTAGTTTGTCGGCAGCTGTGTGATCCTGTTAAACTCTGAGATGCAAAATACAGTTGTTTTCAAAATTCATTGCCAGTGGCGGTGACAGATGCTTTTTGGAATGACACCCAGTGAGCTGTGAAACTCATATAGTCAAGTACTTGTCCACTTGTCCCTACTTCATGTGTTACAGGAATATGTTTACACTCACACTGTCTCTTTTTTTCTTTTTTCTTTTTCAGCTGGGTGAAGTATTTTACAGATGCAGCTTTCCACTCACTGTAGAAGGTGATATGCTGAAGTTTGTACCCACAGAGTGGGCAGCTCTTCCTTGTTTTGTTCGGGGAATTCTTCTCTAAGATTGACTTTTTGTTGGGCACAGTGGATTTAGGTATTAAATTTATTTTGTCAGTCACTAGAGAGGTAAACATTATGGAGTTGACATCTCCGACCTTGATCTTGAGACAGGTCAAAGTGATCATTTTAACCCCACATAAGTTGAAGCTGAGGATGCAGATACTTCACAGTTTATTAAGTCTTCCACATCCCCTGTTGTTGGGTCATCGACCACTTCCGGTTGAGGCCTGTACCCTGAGATGATCTCCTATGACAATGCTCACATCTCTTACACAGGTTACACAGCCGCTCTTAAGTACACATGGGGTTTGTATGAAGGCACATACATACCTGTGGGTAGCACGGGTAGTGTCTGCAATGGATCAGAATTCAGATACTCTGCCTTCCTGGTAGCATTTTCCCTGCATGCTGACAGGCGAGATGTTTTTCCTACCATGGTAATTCTTCACATTTTTCTACTCTACGTTAAGAATTATTATGATTATTGTGTTTTACTCCTTAATGCATTAAGAGAAAACAGATTATTTTTCTTCAGACTGAAGAATTAGGTCCTAAGGTGTCCTATTACTTTAGACACGTGTACATTGCGTATTTGCTTGTGCTCAGTATCATTTTATTATACTGTGTTTCCTCTGAGGGTCTGAGAAGTCTTTGCAACTTTTCTTCTCTGGCTTTTCTCATTCTATATTCCTTCACATATTACATTTAAAAAAACCCCAAAGAACATCATAGGGCAGAGGTAAGTGGAGTTGTTGAACAGGGAATGTCAGTACATGAAAAGGTGTGCTCTACTTCAGTTTACTTTGAGTTACTGTAATAACTCTCAATAATGGGCTTGCTTTTTCTGTTGTGTGTCTAGAATAGGGATTGAACACAGAGACTGTAGTACCACAGGGAGTATCCAAATTTAGGATAGCAGAGGCTGCTTCTCCTGTAAATCTGGGATAACTCCTATTCCAAATCTGTTGAGCTGACAGAGATAAAAGATAGTCCAGGGAGCCTAGTGCAGCCTCAGACTTTTCTGTAGACTTCTAGATCTGGGAAAAACATAGAATCTCATTTTACCTTTTTTTTTCTCTTCATCTGTAAAATGGAAATGAGATTTCACTACCTCAGAGGTGCACCATAAGTTTTTGTGAGAAGTTCAGAAACTAGAAATTGAAAATCTGTAAATCCTTAAAACAGGCAGATACTTGTGCCTAGGAATATTAGGAGAGAAATACATGTGGGTTTTAGAAAGGAAAGCTTTTTTTTCCTTTTCATTATAGAGATAACTCAGAAAAGGTTTGTCTAGACAGGATTTTATTTGGACTGGTTCAGAGAAAGTTAAAATGGAGAGGCAGTAAGAAGTTGGGGACTGAACTTAATTGCTCTGTTCCAGAGAAATTATTTTGTGTTAAATGATACATGGTCCAGTTATTCTCCAGCTGTGCTTCATCTCACACTTCCAGGAGACCATTTTGTAAATTTGAAAAGCCTCAAATAGTCTACGAAGATGAAACCTCTGCAGGTGATGATTCCTCACAGAAGAGGCATTTGTTTTGATTCTGGGTTTCCATTTTGCAGCTCTCCCTTGTGGCATCCTGTTCTAGTCTCCTTTTCAGCAGCCTTTCAAGTTAATATTTAAACAACTGTTGGAAACTTTTTATGCCAAAGTACAAAAAAAACCCAAACCCAAACCCCAAGACAACTGTCACAGCAGGATGTACTCAGGGGCTACCAAATGGGAGAGCTGAGCCCACCAGCCTCTCCCTGGCAATGGACCCAAGGGAAGGAGGAGGGTGGTGCTGGCGGGCGATTTTATGAGGTGAGATGGGATGCTTCAGAAGAGCTCCAACACACAGCACATTTCCTAACCTCCAGGGAAGATCCCTGTGGTAAGCTGGCACTGGCTTTCTCTCATCCTCTGCATATCTTTTGACAGAATTTGTTTTCCCCATTGGCTCCCTTGCAAATAGATTTCAACTCAGACACTAAACTCAGGGTGGGTTCGTTCAAACTTTTTTTGTGTTTTTTTTCTTCCACTCTGATATATGCATTTATG